>NW_024032125.1:0-11884 GCF_002237135.1 Teleopsis dalmanni | reverse complement strand
TAAAAAAAATAATTACTAAAGCTTTTACGCACGTGTGCAAATGTAAACAAAAGAAACTTTTAATAGATGTTAATGATTTGGTTTAATAAAACTAAAAACTTTTTTTAAATGTAATATGCTCTTTAAACATTCTGCACATATATAAGTATTTTGAGAAATGTGACAACATTGCATTTATGATGAAATCCATCAAATTATGTTTGTGTATGTTTATGAGAGAACAAATAGTAGAATGAATAAAAATTAAGCAAGAAAATATATTTTCTACAGTATAAGATAAATACATACGTAGAAACACACATATATATGATACATATGCATACAGAGAAAAATCACGGAAAAGTAAAGTTTCGGAAAGTAAATTTATAGAAGACAAAAAAAAACAAAAAAAAAACATTTAAAAATATTAGCTACAAAAAAAATAAATTTAAAAGCGACGACAAAAAATTAAATTATATTTAATAATCAAAACTAAGTTTTGTTTTATATTACGCGTACCTTATCTAAAAGTTGCAGAAAGTAATTTGGCTCCAGCCAGCAGCTTCAGCAAAAATTCACTCAAGTTGAGACGAAGAAGACGTAATAGCGCTGACGATTTACGAAGAAGACAACAAAAGCGAGGAACAGTTAAAACCTCATAAAAAAACAATATGAAAAACCGACAATATATAATCGAACGTACGAACGAAAGACAAGACGTCAAACTTTCTTTAGCTATTTTACTTGAGTTTATTTCTTTTAAATATTTTTTGCATTTACTTATTTATTAAATTTTTTTTAAATTCTGTTTTTAATAAACTTAGGAAAGTTAAAAATTTACCGAAACGTCTTGTTAAACACTTTAACGACGATGACGACATGGAATCAACCAGGCAAAATTTGTAGCAGATGTTTACTTGTTTCTCCTTTACTTGCTTTTATTTTTTATATTTTTTGCTTTTTCTTAATACAACAATATTATTTTTCATATGTTTTTGGCTTTATGCCTTTAAACAAATTTCACAAATTGTATGGTCACTTTTTTGTCTCACTGGCACATATGCGCAAGAATATGTACATACATATGTACATACATGCAGCAGAAGCATGTATGAGAAAATAAAAAAAAAATTGCTGTTTAACTTGCATTCTCACATTCGAAAAATATATAAATGAAAATTTTAATATTAATTTTTATTTATTAATAAACAAATTAAACTTGTATATTTATACTCCAAATATTACTTTTAATGTTCGAATGTTATAGAAACAAACTTTAATTGTATGAATTTTGTTATTTTCTGTACGTTTCTAGCAGTTTTATACACTGAACATACCGAAAAAAGAGTTTGTCAGCTGCAAGTTTTATTAGCGGCAAATTGTTATATATAATAAAATCACAAAATTTTAATTTTATTTTGGAATATAAAAACAATAATTATTGTTAAATAAACTCAAATTTATTTATGTTTTAACTATTTATTTTTAAATATTCACACACAATTTTCAATTTTCGCTGAAAATTTTTCCGTACACTACAGATCGCGACCGTATTGTTCAAACGCTGTAAACGTAATAAAACTGAAACACTGAGAAGTCGTGTATATAAATCAGTTTGTTTGGATTGTATTAGCAGACTTGTATGCAATACAATCCACAATGCTCTTCTCACCAATTGTTTAGTATAGTAACTGTATGATTTATATGCGTTCCTTCTCTTTCGAATAACAAATAAAATGTTATGCAGAAGTTTTACAGTTTATAAAACTGCACAATGAATGTGGATTGTGGAAATGCACTTTAATTGATATATTTTTCGGCTTATTAGTTTTTTTAAATATTTAAATTTTATATAACATGTATAAATATAAATTATTTAAATTATTTAAATTATTTAAATTATTTAAATTATTTAAATAATTTTTTTTAAATTTTTTTACAATTTTATGAATTAAATCATTTTTAATTGCAGTTTATTAATATACGTAAATAGTAAAACCCGCAAAGCAGGAAAATGAATTTTTACTTAATAAAATTCAATTAACTCAAAAATATATTATATATTAATTATATCAGCAAAACTAATGTAATAATTTAATAAAATTAAAAATTATAGCAATTTACATAGAAAATAACTTTCATATATAGAAAATAATTATTTTAAAGACATTTTTGACACTGATTTAAATGAATTTCTAGAGTATTCCGATGAATTTCGTCGAAATAAAAATTAAATGAACTCATAAAAGAATTTTTTAGCCGGTAAATTTGTGTAATTATTTACTATTATTAATTTATTAAGAAAAAAAAAATCTTTTTTTCTGCAAACTTAATCCTTAAATTAATTCGCAAATAATTTTATTATAAAAAAAGAATTCAATGAACCACTAAAAAGGTTTGATTCATGCATCAAATATATATGTATGTACTTTAGATAAAGTTTTTAAAGTCATTCTAAAATCAATTTTTTTTTTTTTTTGCTAAGGAAGCTATGTAAATATATAATAATATTTTATAGTATATCTAGATATCGTATAGGCTAATGTGCTTCTGATGTCGCAATTTTTGGCTGCACGTTCAAAAATTTTGTTTTACATGCAGTTCATTTACATGTACATGCGTACATTTTTAAATGCATTGGATTTCAATAATTTACTGCAGGCTTTTAGTTAACAAAGCATATAAGTTTTGATTTATTTTGTTTGAGGTAGCTCTGAAATTAACAAATAATAATTTAAGATTCAAAATAGTAATTCTTTGAGGAAATTGGCTACTTCTGCTAACAGAAAGGGAAGATAAAAAGAAAATTTGCAAACATCGCTTGCACAACAAATTAAACAAACTAACAAACACACCATATGTGTGTAGTGTGTAGTGCACGGCCTCAAAAACAAATAACTTGACTTCCAAGACGGTGGCCGCCTAAAATATTTATGTTCTATTCTGTGCAAACAAACAACAGCAAAAACGAAAATCGAAAAACTATATAAAAAAGTTGTTAAATAGAGAAAGAAGGAATAACAGAAACTGAACCGTTTGCTTGCAGTGAGAGAGCAGAGCAAGTGATTTTTGATCAAATTCACATACGAATAAGAGTAAAATGACAAGTGCAAAAAACTGCCGCGCAAAATTTATTTGCATAAAATATTTTTTGTTATATATTTGTTAAGGGGCAAATATATATTATAAGCTTATATATATTTAGTTTATTATAATTGTTTAAAAAAAAATTTGTAATATAAATTACAAATTTTTTATAAATTAATTTATTAGCGAATATATTGTTTTTCGCCCTTTCTCTTTCTCTGTTCCTTCTCTCGTAGTCAGACAACTCTCGCATACACACATCCATTTTCGTTTGGCGCTTCTTGAAATGAAGCAAAGTAAATTTCCAAAGCGAGAATTGAGATTAATATGTCCTCAAGTTTTCCTTTGATTGCAATGCATTCTTCTGTGAAGATTCGGCTAACTTGTTTGCTTTCCTCTAAAAAGTATAATAAAATATTTGAATACGTTTTAAATCTGTAAAATTAAATTTAAGCTAAAATTATTTATTTAGTACCACGAGTTCTACGGCTGGCAAATAATTTCTTCATCACAAACGATACAGAAATAGTTTTAATAAGACACTATTGAAGAGAATACTATTTTCGTACTAAACAAATTTATGTATTCAATCTAACATCAAGTAAAAAATTTACACTTAAATTTAATTGAAATTAAGTTCGTATGACAGTTATTTGATAAAATGTTTTTATAATTGGTGAATATACCCCGCCTACGAAAAAAATAAAAATAAACTAATTTAATTAAATTAATTTACCTTCAGCTCTAGCGCGTTTTTCAAATTCGTCAAATAAACGATTTACTTCATCCATTTCACGGCGTAAACGTCTTAATTGTGGATCATTTGGATCACCCTCACTTAAAAGTTTATCTGCGTCATCATTGAGTGCATGCCGTATCGCTGTACGCTGTTCTGGACCCATTGCAAGAAATTGGTCAAAGTCCCATCCTTTGACAACACGAATTGTAGCAAAAATCATATTTTGACGTAGACGTAAATGTTTTTTTTGCCATAAGCTCACAAAACGATCGAATAACCGTTTAAGTCGTTCAGCAGCATCAATTGCCTCTTGGTCAGGAGGAGGCATTAATAAGCAAGCACTAGGAATTGAACCCTCTTGTCCTATTGAATTACGAATTCTCCATTTAACTCAACTAGAGTTATCGAGCAAGATACAAGTTTCTCCCTTTTCAATTTGTAGTTGACCTTGCTGCTTATAAGCACATATTGCTTGTACAGAGCATTGATTATTTACCGGTTGTCGTCTTTTATATATTGGAACAATTGTTTGAGCCCGATGGGTCAAATTAGCAACAGTTTCACTAAAAGCATTCAATTCTTCACGTAAATCCTGCATACCACGTAATAAAGCTTCACCTTGATCAAGACCAAAATCCGATTGAGAATATTTGCTATTTAAAATGTCATCACGCTTCACGAGTCATTGCTCGGCATATTTTATTTCAGCAAAAAATTGATGATATTCGGTAGCATGCTTTAAGTGGACTTCAAGACACAGTGTCAACTGAAGCAGCCAAGCCCATTGTTGTTGTAGTACGGCAACCCTCTCAGAGTCCCGGTACAGTTGCTGACAGAAGTCAAAATCAAACCAAGCGAAACAGACTTCGTAAAGTTACTGTGCAGAAACTTAGGTAATGTACGAACTCAACCTGGACTGCGACACGGTCAACAACCAGTCTTAGTACCCAGCGAGCTGTCAGAGAGCAAGTATGTATTCCTACGCATCGATCGCGTTCCGACACCCTTAGAACAACTTTACGAGGGCCCTTATTAGATTATTTATTATTATGAAATTTAAATCAATAAAACAAATCCATAAAGAAAATGTGTGAATTTTATGTTAAATTGAGTGTCAAATTTGATCAAGTGAATATTTTTTTATACAATATTAAATTTAACCGACACGAGCACCTCTCAATATGGTAAATGCAACAAAAATTTTTTAAATCGGAATAACAGTAAAATAGCAATGCAAAAAATTTACAATATTTTTTGAATGTTTAACAAATACTATAGACATGATACGGTAATTACGGTACTCTTCTCCGCTTCCCCTTCATATTTCGTACAACAGAAATTATTTTCAAATAATTCCTTATCCTTATGCAAATCATGCAAAATTGTTATATTATTCTGTTTAATGAATTATTATTATTAAGACATATTGAATTAATTGCTGCAAGTTAATTGCTACACTCATTAAATTTGATGAATGTTACCAATATATGAATAAGCTACAATTCAGTTTGAGCAATGAAGCGTAAACGAAACATTGGACCACTAATTTTAAACAGCAAAAAACACAAGTGCAAAAAAAGATTTAATGAAATAAGTGTTATTTAACACTTACTTTGTGCTCAATGGTCGTTTGTAGATTCTTATCCAAATGCACCTTTATAATTTGGGTGCCATCAAATTTGGCACGAATACGTTTGCCTACGATCTCTGCTGGAAACACTAAATCTTCTAAAATAAAATACACAGCAGTTAAACTACGCGAACGGATTATTGCACCGTCTTGTTTTTACGAAAACTTTGTAGTTACTCGTTCACTATCTAAGTCTTTACGGTGCTGATATAACTCTTCCTCTTCAAGTGGTCCTTGCAAACCCTTATGAAATATTTTTCTCATCCACCAGAAACTCCATCTCGAAAATATATTACCGGTTGAGTAGGGATTCTTTGGGCGTTCAATTTTTCTTCTAGTCCGATTCATGTTAAATTTCTTTATTTACAGTTACGTTTGGTTATGATAAACCAAAAATGTAGTAATAAATTCGAAGTTCAAGAAATGAAGATAACCGACACGAGCACCACTCAATATGGTGAATGCAACAAAAATTTTTTAAATCGTGAATAACAGTAAATAGCAATGCAAAAAATTTACAATATTTTTTCAATGTTACAACAAAACTTTATAGACAATGTACGGTAATTATGCGTACTCGTTCTCGTATTCGTACAACAGAAATTATTTTCAAATAATTCCTTATCCTTATGCAAATCATGCAAAATTGTTATATTATTCTGTTTAATGAATTATTATTATTAAGACATATTGAATTAATTGCTGCAAGTTAATTGCTACACTCATTAAATTTGATGAATGTTACCAATATATGAATAAGCTACAATTCAGTTTGAGCAATGAAGCGTAAACGAAACATTGGACCACTAATTTTAAACAGCAAAAAACACAAGCGCAAAAAAGATTTAATGGAAATAAGTTGTTATTTAACACTTACTTTGTGCTCAATGGTCGTTTGTAGATTCTTATCAAATGCACCTTTATATTGGTGCCATCAATTTGGCACAAATTACGTGTTGCCTACGATTCTTCTGCTGGAAACCATAAAATCTTTTCTAAAATAAAAACACCAGCAGTAAACTACGAAAGAACGGATTTATTGCACCGTCTTGTTTTTACGAAAACTTTGTAGTACTCGTATAACTATCGAAGTCTGTTGACGTTGATATTAAAGTCTTCCTCTTCAAGTGGTCCTTTGCAAACCCTTATGAAATATTTTTCTCATCCACCAGAAACTCCATCTCGAAAATATATTAGCGGTTGAGTAGGGATTCTTTGGGTGTTCAATTTTTCTTCTAGTCCGATTCATGTTAAATTTCTTTATTTACAGTTACGTTTGATTATGATAAACCAAAAATGTAGTAATAAATTCGAAGTTCAAGAAATAAAGATAACTGACACGAGCACCACTCAATATGGTAAATGCAACAAAAATTTTTTAAATCGTGAATAACAGTAAATAGCAATGCAAAAAATTTACAACACTTTTTCAATGTTACAACAAAACTTTATAGACAATGTACGGTAATTACGCGTACTCGTTCTCGTATTCGTACAACAGAAATTATTTTCAAATAATTCCTTATGCAAATCATGCAAAATTGTTATATTATTCTGTTTAATGAATAATTATTATTTAGACATATAGAATTAATTGCTGCAAGTTAATTGCTAGACTCATTAAATTTGATGAATGTTACCAATATATGAATGAGCTACAATTCAGTTTGAGCAATGAAGCGTAAAACGAAACATTGGACCACTAATTTTAAACAGCAAAAAACACAAGTGCAAAAAAAAGATTTAATGAAATAAGTGTTATTTAACACTTACTTTGTGCTCAATGGTCGTTTGTAGATTCTTATCCAAATGCACCTTTATAATTTGGGTGCCATCCAATTTGGCACAAATACGTTTGCCTACGATCTCTGCTGGAAACACTAAATCTTCTCATAATAAGAATTGTTTGTAAAATATTGAAAAATATAAGTAATGATTTTTCGTTGGAGTATTAGAATAAATATAAGTAAAATATACATCCAACCATAAAGTGGATAAAAAAAAAAACAAGTTATTTCCTATATTTGATGAAATAAATTAAAAATAAAACTACTGCAATAAAAATGAGAAAACGAGTTTCTATTTTGAAGTTTGCAGAAAATGATGGAAAAATCACACTTTTAATCATCATTACAAGTAATTTATACTTCTAGATCAGTAGAAATAAATAGAAATATCAAGTGAATTATTTTATTAGTTTAGGTTTTAATTAGACGGTATTTTAATTAAAAATAAAAATAAAATCGCTTATTGTGTATAAATTCTATAATCCCGAAAATGGTACTTACCAAGCCATCGCTGCCATTTACTTCGATAGCTGTTTTAAGCCTCTGCGATAATTGTTCTAATAATCTATCGTATTTTATATTTAGTGCATCGAGTCTATGGCTATAATACTGTGTTGCTCCTGGGTCACTGTCTGGTGGACGTAAGTCTCGTCGTGGTGGTGAGAAAGATGGACGTGCCTCTATAAGCCAATCCACAAAGCGTAGACATTTGGCGTCGTAAATCTTGATAATTGTTCAATTCTTCGCCAGAAAATTTCATTTGGTGCCGCTCGTCATTTACAATTTTAGAGTGAAATTTATCGATAATTTTGTGTTCATGTTGTTGACTATCCAATTCTTCTTTAACAGATGATAAATCTGATCCATAGTCGGCTGCAAGTATTTGTTTCTAAACGAGAAAATATGTCAAATTCATATATAAAAAAAAGTTTTATTATACTGATTATAAGTAAGTGAGTAAACTTTTATGACAAAGAAACAGAATCGGTCAGACCAATGTTTTATTATTCTTCCCTTATTATTGCTATTTTATTTTTATATAAATATTTGGAATATTAGATATTATAAGAATATGTAATTGTATAAGAAAAATAATTTTAAATGCATTAGTGGAACTTAATTTTCCAATAAAAAAAAAAATAAAATAAAATCAATTAAATATTTCCTACTTCACTATATTTCATTTAAGAAGTTTTAAAACTCCATTGCACAAATTAAAAAATTTTTCATTTTTATTAAGGAGTGAAAAAATGCAATATAAAATAAAATAAAGTAACATTAAAAATAATGACAGTCTATCATGTGTTTTCATTGTTGCACAAAATGGGAGCACAAAACAGAAAAAAAAGCAACTGACAAGAAGACCAATGACAAAAAAGAACATTATTGTATGTACCAAAAGCAAAACACGAGAAAAAGAGACGTCACTTTCTTCCAGTGCTCGTTAGAATGGAATAGTCATTCGAATACAGAAACACCAAAAACATATGAAACGAATTGATAAAGGAAGCGCGCAAGCAGAACAGGCATAAGCAGCAACCGCATGGAAATATGAGCGACACACAACACACCTTTCTGTACCTTGTTTTTGTGTACAATTTGTTTTGTGCACAATCAACGTAAAATCTGCATAACAAAGAAAGACAGTAAAATATTTCCACATTCTTGAGTTTTGTCTTCAACTCCGTACTCTTTTTAATTTACTCTTTTGCGTACAAGCAGTGCGAGAATAGACAAGAAATTTGTGTGTTCTGCTATATATAATAAAATCACAAAATTTTAATTTTATTTTGGAATATAAAAACAATAATTATTGTTAAATAAACTCAAATTTATTTATGTTTTAACTATTTATTTTTAAATATTCACACACAATTTTCAATTTTCGCTGAAAATTTTTCCGTACACTACAGATCGCGACCGTATTGTTCAAACGCTGTAAACGTAATAAAACTGAAACACTGAGAAGTCGTGTATATAAATCAGTTTGTGTGGATTGTATTAGCAAACTTGTATGCAATACAATCCACAATGCTCTTCTCACCAATTGTTTAGTATAGTAACTGTATGATTTATATGCGTTCCTTCTCTTTTGAATAACAAACAAAATGTTATGCAGAAGTTTTACAGTTTATAAAACTGCACAATGAATGTGGATTGTGGAAATGCACTTTAATTGATATATTTTTCGGCTTATTAGTTTTTTTAAATATTTAAATTTTATATAACATGTATAAATATAAATTATTTAAATAATTTTTTTTAAATTTTTTTACAATTTTATGAATTAAATCATTTTTAATTGCAGTTTATTAATATACGTAAATAGTAAAACCCGCAAAGCAGGAAAATGAATTTTTACTTAATAAAATTCAATTAACTCAAAAATATATTATATATTAATTATATCAGCAAAACTAATGTAATAATTTAATAAAATTAAAAATTATAGCAATTTACATAGAAAATAACTTTCATATATAGAAAATAATTATTTTAAAGACATTTTTGACACTGATTTAAATGAATTTCTAGAGTATTCCGATGAATTTCGTCGAAATAAAAATTAAATGAACTCATAAAAGAATTTTTTAGCCGGTAAATTTGTGTAATTATTTACTATTATTAATTTATTAAGAAAAAAAAACCTTTTTTTCTGCAAACTTAATCCTTAAATTAATTCGCAAATAATTTTATTATAAAAAAAGAATTCAATGAACCACTAAAAAGGTTTGATTCATGCATCAAATATATATGTATGTACTTTAGATAAAGTTTTTAAAGTCATTCTAAAATCAATTTTTTTTTTTTTTTGCTAAGGAAGCTATGTAAATATTTAATAATATTTTATAGTATATCTAGATATCGTATAGGCTAATGTGCTTCTGATGTCGCAATTTTTGGCTGCACGTTCAAAAATTTTGTTTTACATGCGCAGTTCATTTACATGTACATGCGTACATTTTTAAATGCATTGGATTTCAATAATTTACTGCAGGCTTTTAGTTAACAAAGCATATAAGTTTTGATTTATTTTGTTTGAGGTAGCTCTGAAATTAACAAATAATAATTTAAGATTCAAAATAGTAATTCTTTGAGGAAATTGGCTACTTCTGCTAACAGAAAGGGAAGATAAAAAGAAAATTTGCAAACATCGCTTGCACAACAAATTAAACAAACTAACAAACACACCATATGTGTGTAGTGTGTAGTGCACGGCCTCAAAAACAAATAACTTGACTTCCAAGACGGTGGCCGCCTAAAATATTTATGTTCTACTCTGTGCAAACAAACAACAGCAAAAACGAAAATCGAAAAACTGTATAAAAAAGTTGTTAAATAGAGAAAGAAGAAATAACAGAAACTGAACCGTTTGCTTGCAGTGAGAGAGCAGAGCAAATGATTTTTGATCAAATTCACATACGAATAAGAGTAAAATGACAAGTGCAAAAAACTGCCGCGCAAAATTTATTTGCATAAAATATTTTTTGTTATATATTTGTTAAGGGGCAAACATATATTATAAGCTTATATATATTTAGTTTATTATAATTGTTTAAAAAAAATTTGTAATATAAATTACAATTTTTTTATAAATTAATTTATTAGCGAATATATTGTTTTTCGCTCTTTCTCTATTCCTTCTCTCGTAGTCAGACAACTCTCGCATACACACATCCATTTTCGTTTGGCGCTTCTTGAAATGAAGCAAAGTAAATTTCCAAAGCGAGAATTGAGATTAATATGTCCTCAAGTTTTCCTTTGATTGCAATGCATTCTTCTGTGAAGATTCGGCTAACTTGTTTGCTTTCCTCTAAAAAGTATAATAAAATATTTGAATACGTTTTAAATCTGTAAAATTAAATTTAAGCTAAAATTATTTATTTAGTACCACGAGTTCTACGGCTGGCAAATAATTTCTTCATCACAAACGATACAGAAATAGTTTTAATAAGACACTACTGAAGAGAATACTATTTTCGTACTAAACAAATTTATGTATTCAATCTAACATCAAGTAAAAAATTTACACTTAAATTTAATTGAAATTAAGTTCGTATGACAGTTATTTGATAAAATGTTTTTATAATTGGTGAATATACCCCCGCCTACGAAAAAAATAAAAATAAACTAATTTAATTAAATTAATTTACCTTCAGCTCTAGCGCGTTTTTCAAATTCGTCAAATAAACGATTTACTTCATCCATTTCACGGCGTAAACGTCTTAATTGTGGATCATTTGGATCACCCTCACTTAAAAGTTTATCTGCGTCATCATTGAGTGCACGCCGTATCGCTGTACGCTGTTCTGGACCCACTGCAAGAAATTGGTCACAGAACGATCGAATAACCGTTTAAGTCGTTCAGCTGCATCAATTGCCTCTTGGTCAGGAGGAGGCATTAATAAGCAAGCACTAGGAATTGAACCCTCTTGTCCTATTGAATTACAAATTCTCCATTTAACTCGACTAGAGTTATCGAGCAAGATACAAGTTTCTCCCTTTTCAATTTGTAGTTGACCTTGCTGCTTATAAGCACATATTGCTTGTACAGAGCATTGATTATTTACCGGTTGTCGTCTTTTATATAGTGGAACAATTGTTTGAGCCCGATGGGTCAAATTAGCAACAGTTTCACTAAAAGCATTCAATTCTTCACGT
>NW_024032124.1:0-11888 GCF_002237135.1 Teleopsis dalmanni | reverse complement strand
TCTTAACCGTTTGGATATAATTGGTGTTTGCTGCGGCTGAATTGTTTGGGTACCTCTATCGTTGGTTTTAGCAGTAATAGTTTTATTTGGTGTCTCTTCGGCAGTTCTTTTATAGAGCGATGATATCAATGCCACAAGATCACGCATTGCTTGGTGGATGGACCTTCTTCCTCCACCCATCATCTCATTTAGCTCGGATATTTTGTCCCCGAGTTTAATGAACGCTTCCTTTTCACTTTTGGAACACTGTTCCCATTAAGCTCCGGAGGGGATGAGCGAGCTCTCTCGTTATTTTGCCTCTCTTGTGATAGCACAGGTGAGTGTGTTAGTCTCGGCGCCCTCATGAAGGGGTTTTGGCTGGGACTGACTATCCGTGACTCCTTTGCACTTTCGGTGCCGGCTGGAGTATTAACGCCAGAGTGTATTGGTGTTTTTGTGTTTGTGAACATTTTTCTTTGCAATTGGGTCCCAACTTAAAGCCGTTATCTTGGTTTCGTTGTGTAGTTACCCTTATTGTGGTTCCATGATTATCTTTGCAATGCAGGGAGGTCATGCGAGGGTTGACACATAGCCTTATGAGCGCATGTGTTCAGAGCCAAACCAGGAGCTAAGCAGAAGATATTCTTAACTGCCCCTACACCCCAACTTAACAGGACGAATCCAAGATCGTTCTTTAAGGCTTGCCAGGTTTTAACGGGACGGAGGCAGATGAAGCATTAGCCTGAAAGCCGTCTGGACCAGATTTCACTCTAGCCCATATTGGTAACAGAATACATCATCCACCGGCCCAAGTCATCATATCCCATCGTTTGCTCCAGTATACCATAATCAGAATCTTACTGGTATCGATCCTGATGCCTTTTCTTATAGGCTTTCTCCATTATCATCTCATCATGTCCAATCGTTTGCTGTTGTCCAGTATGCCGTAATCAGAATCTTACTGGTATCGATCCTGATGCCTTTTCTTATAGGCTTCCTCCATTATCATTTCTCGTATGTGAATTGTGATGCGACAGTCGTCCCTAACATGATATATAGACGCTGCGCATTTCCGACTCCCTCGTTGGCGCATCAATTGCTCTCACATTGGAAGCAGATATTGTGCGCTTACGTGTCCCTCGATGCCATCCCGGGATGGTGGACGCTTAGTTAGAGCCGGCGTCTACTCGGCTCAGCTTAGGGGCTTCTCAGGGTTTCTGTGACCTTTTAAGCCACACCCTCCGACGCCTAGCTGGATTTTAGTCGCCTCTTACGACAGGCATGCCTTACCGCGGGAATATTCTAACCCCTATCCCGCAGGGGTAGCACAGCACAAATGTGTGTGCACGAATCTGTGTGCACAATCATCGCTTTGTGCGATGTGAAATTTAAAATCGCACAACAAATTTGAGTGCGTGCATTTTTTTTCTTAACACCACAAATGTGCGTGTGCATATTTTAAAAATAATTTCCACTCGCACAGTGCAGTGTGCTATTTTGTGCACCACATTCCGAACTCTGACCGTAAGTTAAAGTTTTTTGGTCATATTCTGAGGTATCCGGAAAAGTACGGACTACTGAATTTAATGATTGAAGGCAGAATTGAAGGCAGATGTGGCCCTGGAAGACGAAAAATATTATGGCTGAAGAATTTATGTCAATGGTTTACTAAAAGTTGTTGTGTAGGCCTGTGTGGGAAGTAACACATTAGTAAGATGGAATAATGTAATATTGTCAGACATTACCTCGGGCCTTCCGCGTATTCTGCGTATCTGGATAACCCTTCCATTTTAGAAGACATTCAACCTTGCCCTTGCGTGCACGCCGGTCACAATTTTTTTTTTCACAACATACTCCTCATTAGACGAATCTAAAATACTACGTGCTTTACCAGCTTTGGTTTTGTTCTGTTTAAAGTTCATAGGCGAATTCCACTTAAAGCTTCACTGATATTTATGTAGTGAGAGGATATGGTATTGCCAAATAGGAATAATCACCCAAAATACAAAAGGCTAGTCATAGTTTTGTGGAAATAAAAGTAACGTGAGCTTTTTTATAGTTCATTCAAACCAAGATCAAAACAAAACCAGGAAAATTCAGTAAAAGCAACTCGAGAGAGAAAACCTAGTAACCAAAAAGTGGTGAAAAGTTTTACAGAATCTTCGGCGGTAAACGGAAAAATTAACAGGATCACGAACGTTACGGAAGGAGTTCAGTTAGGCAAAAAAAAGTACACATTTGTCTCTGCATGAAAACAGTTCAGAAAAAAAGCTCATAAAATGGCTAGTTTGTATAACTATGCTTGAAATCAAAAAATAATTAAACACATTAACTTGCAATTGATGTATGAATAGATAAATAAATAAAAATTAGAAAATAAAAAACGAAACGAGCATTAAAACAATTTAATTTAGATGAAATGTTTTCATCAAGAAACAAAGTGCGAGTATCTGCATAGAAATAAAAATAAATCGAAGATTGTTTTAAATTTAAAGAAAAAAAAGGTGCACATGAAACAGTACAGAAATTAGTGAAGCACCAGGTGATATTAAGAACAGAAAGTGAAACAAAAAAAAACCTAGTACAAGAAGAGTTATTGCCATTATCCATTGTGTTTTTTTGGAGAAAGTGAGCTGACGACGGTGGTCGCTGAGTTAGAAGTTGGAGATACAGAATCCATTGCATTTTTGTTTGAAGACTCAACTGAATTGGAAATCTGTATATGAGGAATACCAACAAAGCTAAAGGGGCTAGAAAAAAAAATCAGCAATTCGTTCACCTGAAGAAGCACCAAAGGAAAAAAGTATAATAGCAGGTACTTTTTACAGTGATATGTTATTACGTATTCAGTACGGTTTTTTTTACGAAGTCCTGTTTCATGTTTCATTCAATCAATCAATTCTTTGATTATAATTTTTTTGCTATATTCAAGCAGCTAGAAGAAATAAAATAACGCCTTAATAAAAGAAAAAAGAGTAAGTACATTGAACTGTTTTATTTTGATTATTATTTTCTTTTTACCTGGTTTTAGTTCCAATGCAATTGTTTTTTATTGATAAAATAATTTTTTTTTCTTTTTGATGTTGTGTTATTTTTGCTATATTCATAATAATTAAACATATAATTTCTGCGCGAACTTTGTTTTTTAGTTGTATGGTAGGCAAACGTCTCACTAAAGTCTTCGCCGCACGTCAGTCTGTTTTTTTTTATTCTTTTTTTTTTTGTTTGATATTATTGAATTTTTTTGTTAACTTAGTAAGAAAGAAAGTAAAATAATGAAGATACCAAAAGTTAAATATTGCAATAACATTTAATTTAATTTTTAGTTGTTTATTTAAACAAAGGAGAATATACCTTGATTATATTTATGGATTTTTTTTTGATATCTTTAAATAATTACAACTCAAAAATTTGCTATGTTTTGTTTATTTTTTTTTCCTTTTCATTTTTTTTTTTTGTTGTTAAAAAAAAAATAATTTTGTTATTAATATTGTTTTACTTTAAGTTTTAATTTGTACGCTAGAAAAATAAATAAAAATTGTTGTAATATTTTATACATATATCAATTTATTGTAAAGAAAAAGAACAGAAGATTTTGTAAAATTAATTATATGAATACTTTATTATTGATATATATAATTGAACAATGATGTTCAGTACAATCTATATGTTCCTTACCACTGGTGGAGGGAAACAATATATGATTGGTGAGACATTGATTGTAAGTCAATAACTGATTATTTCGTCTTTTATACAAATTAAAATGCAACAATAATTGCAAGATGTACAATAATTACTTAAATTAATTTATTATTTAATTTGCACAAATTGCTTATTAAGCAACCGATGCGAGCGCTTAACTTATGACCTAATTCTTAATTTTTTGTTGATTTTTCAACCAAAAAATTAAGCAACAGGTGCGAGCGATTTACTTATGACCTAATTCTTAATTTTTTGTTGATTCCTCAATATTATGCCGGCTCTGAGTTGGTATTACGAGCTGGTTTAGATTTGGTAACCTCAGCAGGTTGTTGATTATGTACAAGACCCAGCAACATCATAAGTGGATGTTGATCTACGATTATTGGCTGGTGTTGATGGTATTTGTGGTTTAATGTAACATATATAATATAGTACTCCAACGAATATGATTATTATTATAGCTGTGGCCCAGATAACCCATTTTATTCAATATTGATGAGTTATTATTGTTTTCCAAGATATTTCATTGACTTGGTCCATATTGTCCTGATCATCCCTTGCGGAGTACAAAAACATAGTTGATAAGTCTTGCATCAATGGGATAACGGTTTCATTTGTAATTTTATATGGTACTTTTTCCTGTCAGGCATCCTGATGTTTTGCATTCTGATTGGTTTAACGTGGTGTGTGATTGATTGGAATTCTTTCATCATTCTTTTTTCAAGTTGAATAGTCTAAGAATGTATTATACAATCTGAAGAGATGTGGCTGATTCTTGTATATTTGAAAATTACTTATTCACGTTCAATATGACAAAATCACATGAATTGCCGTTAAATTTGGTGTAATGAATATCCAAGCATTGGGCGTCCAAAGTTCTTTCCAAACTTGTTGTAAACTGAAATCCTATTAACGGACAGTTATCGAATGATAATTTGTTATACAATTGCTTAATTACATAATTGGAACTCTCGTCAATGTTGCGAAATATTGTTGGGTGAAGTAACCTAGTAACATTATTCATCTTGGTAGCCGTCTCTATTTGGCTAATAGTTACGTCAAAATAATTTTTCTTGCTATAATTGATGCCAAATGTGGATGTTGACAATTCGATTTCTTGATATATATTGTAACGAACTTTTTGGCCGAGGGTTTTGCTCGCCGGATTCCAGGTCCAGTCCTACAATAAATTTATTTGTTAGGAACAGTGGAAAGTGTGAATACACGGTGGACGGTGGACGTTGGTGCAATGATGTGGTTATCTTCCTCGGTGAAGTTAGTTGGTTTGGCGTAGAAATGTTAATTTCCAACGCCCCTGACAATATGTTTGAAGAAATGTGAATTTCTTCTCTATGCAATGGATTTGGCGTAGAAATGTTAATTTCAACGCCCCTGACAATGTGTTTTGAAGAAATGTGAATTTCTTCTTCTCTGCAATGGATTTGGTATGGGTGATAATACTCATGTGCAATTATCACCTTACCGAGTAATTTATTAACGAAAATTTGATTTCGTTATGAGCAAACGAGTAATAGAAATTTATATTTCTATTACTAACGAAATGTTAATTTCGTTATTAATAATAATTTTTAATAGAAATGTGTATTTCTATTAAAAATAAAAAAAATTAAAACAAAATAGAAATCGAGATGTAAATTTCGATTCTTGGTGTTTCAGCACGTGTAATATGGAGCGACCTGTTCTTAGCTCGATGTCTTGCTGAATCCCTGCGTTGCGCTTTTGCTTCGCCTTTTATATACGCGAGATGCGAAGCAAACAGTAGATTTGTTTTTGTAATTGCAACGGTGCGTTGTTTACAAGTTTTATTATTGTTTTTGATGTTTTTTATTTTATTATTATATATATTTTGTTTTGTATTATTACATTATTGTGTTGTAAAATTTACGAGTGTAAATTTTATGTTACAATATTATCATCAATTATTTCTGGAATCGTGTTGAATCTAATGAATTTATATTTTTCTATATCGCTAATTGTAAAATAACCATAAATTATAATGTTGTCAGTATCTCGAACATATTTCAATCTGTTCATTGGGATTGGCAAGACATATATTTCTGGTCCAATTTTTGCGGAACATCGAGTTATAATGTCACTGATTTCATCATGTGAAAGGAATTCATAAATATGACTGCATTTCAAATATACATTGAAGATTTTGTTGTATTTTGATTCTACTTCTCGAATGTAATTGGATGCCATTATATATGAATTAAGTACATATATATTCAGTTTATTTCCTTTTCCGATATCATGCCAACCTTGCATCTCACTGATACCCTGCAATCCTTCGTTTAGTCTTTTACTAAAGCTGTTGATTTTGTTGACGATTTTAGTTTCTGTGTTGTTTACTGTCGCTATTGTGGATATCATGACTCCAGCATTTGATTTAGTATTTTGGATTAATAATTTCTGATTTTGATCCAACGTTTCAATGTCGTGATACACTTCATCGTTTACGCCAAAAAGTATTGTTAACACTGTACCTAATATGTTACATAATAATATAAATTATATCACAGATTGGAAATGTGATAGTGGTTCTAGGTGTTTCTCTTTGTATTTCTGCTTTGCCTAATCCTTCAATGAATAATCCTGATTCAGGACATGTTGCTGTGGGTGTTGCTAATGTAGTTCCTGATGTGCGATATGCCAAAAATATAGCAAGAACTGTCGATTTAGATTACCTAGCCGAAAACCATTGTCGTCGCATTCTAGGATCTCCTACAGTAGAATTTCTCGGAACTACTTCTTTATTTCCGACAATGTTTCCCAATGGCAACATATTTTGAGTGTCTAATTCTACTCTGGTTGATGTTACTTCAAACCCTTTACATTCTTTAACTGAATTCGGGAACTTCTCTTGATTTGACGGAATATGATCTTCATTGACATTATCAGTGATTGGCAGAGGACATATTTTTTTGATCGTAGGCAACTCGGGTTAAACCATCTGTTCCTTTATGAACTTCTATGACTCTGCCTAGAGACCACGTTGATGATATTGATGTTTCGTATTTCAATAGGACTAGTTGATCAATTTCTAAGTTTGGTATTGATTTTATACATTTGTATCTATGTTGTTGAGTATTTTATATATAGTTTTGGGACCGCCGTTCACAAAAGTTTTGCTTTATTTTCTGCACAATCTTTCATCTTTTTAGTCTGGTTTCTGCAAAGTTAATAATACTATCAATGCCGGAGTCATCACAATGAAATGTCCTGGTGTAAGCGCATGAAGGTCTTCAATGTTGTCTGTTAATAGACAGAGTGGTCGTGAGTTAAGACAACATTTGATTTGAGTTAAAACCGTACTTAATTCCTCGTATGTCAATTTTTGGTCACCTAAAATTCCAGCTAGATGATATTTAATGGATTTTATTCCTGATTCCCAGAGACCACCAAAGTGAGGTGAGCCAGAAGGGATGAAATGCCAACGTATACCTGTTTCGGCTAGATGATTCTCTATTTGAATCTTTTGTAAAATGTTGTTTGCACCTGTAAAATTAGTACCATTGTCGCTATAAATATGACGTACTGCGCCACGTCTGCTTATCATTCGTTTGAGTGCTGCTAAAAATCCTTGAGATGTCAGATCTGAAGTTAACTCAATGTGAATTGCCTTTGTTGCTAGGCATACAAAAATAGCTATAAACGCCTTATGCGTTTTATATCCCTTAAATTGAGAGCATTTAATGTGCAATGGTCCTGTATAGTCTATGCCGCTGTGTGTAAATGGCCTTGAGAAATTTACTCTTGGTGTTGGTAAACTTGCCATTAATTGAGATTGTCCTTTTGCCTTTATCCGGAAACACTTTACACATTTATTGATTCAAACTTTCACAGTGATTGTTCCACGAATAATCCAAAACTTTTCCCGGACGTAGTTTAGCGTCAATTTCAATCCTCCATGAATCGTATCAATATGCGCCTGATTGATTATGAGTTTGGCCAAAGTACTTGTTGTATGCAAAATTATTGGATACTTTTGGTTGTCAGATAAATCCGAATTTCTTAATCTGCTGCCCACTCTTAGCACTCCTGCACCGTTAACAAATGGGTTAAATGAACACAACTTATTACTTTTCATTAATTGTTTCTGAAGATTGTGTTTCCTGATGTCATCTGTAAAACATTTTTGCGCCTACTTCACCAACACAATTTTCGCTGCATCGATATCGTCTGCCGTCAGGTTGTCGATCTTTTTTTCGGATTTTTTTCTTTGACAATTATAAACGAATCTAAGACAATAAGCTGTCACTCGAAGAAGTTTGTTTAATGAGGAAAATCGATTAATAAATTCTTTATCGTAGGTAACGTTCACGACGGTAAATATTGCAGTTTTTCTGGTTTCTGGAATAAGATTCAAATCTATGACTTCATCATTTTCTGGCCAATTTCCTTCATCTTTTATTAGCCAATTTGGACCATGCCACCATAATGTATTTGAAATAAGATTGTCACCATATAGTCCCCGTGATGGAATATCTGCTGAATTATCCTCAACTAATCTATCTCAACTAATTTCTAACATCCACAATTTTTGTATCATGATTTTTGTTTAATGGTTACAGGTGACAGCCAACCAAATGGATCAAATAGTTTTCCAGCATCACTTAGAATTGCTCTTTTAGTGTATTTTGAGCTGAATGACGTGGTATTTATTTAAAATTCAAATTGATCCAATTTAGGACACCATTTTATTCCTAAAATTTTAATTGCTTGGTCGTTGTTAAATTGCATCTCTAACCCTGGTTCAATGTCTTTTATCTGGATATTCGTCAACATTTCCGGTTCGTTTGATGCCCATTTTCTTAAACTAAAACCTCCCTTCCGCAATAGTTGGATTAATTCTTCTTTTATTTGTTTACATTCTTGAATAGTATTAGCGCCTAATAAACAATCGTCTACATAAAATTTTTAAGGTTTCATTTGCCAAAGTGATATATCTATTAATTAATTAAATATTTATATTAATATAGATATTTATTGATTTAACCTAGTATAGTCTAGAGTATAGGTTAATTAAAAATTAATTTATATATACATATAAATAAATTTATAAAAATTAATATATTTTTGATTAAATAAAATCACTTGCCAAAGTATTTCGTCTACTGTTCAGTGATTATTCTGATGTCGTTTTTGCGGACGCGTCAAACACAACTCGAAGTTTTGTTCTCGTGCTGTCTTCTTTAATAACTGCATGATGCGGCAAATAATATACATTTGTTTTTGGTTTCTCATTAACTTCTTTCATGTGACCCAGCTTAATGTACTATTGCATAAAGTTCACATACTCTTGCTTAAGTGCTGAGTTCTTCTCAAGTCGTTTTTCCAGTGAAAAGAACCATTTCAATGCCATCTTTCTGGACTCATCTAACGTTTCTCGATCATTTTTTAGCGGCAACCTAACGATGTATGGTCCTGTTTTATTGCGGGTGCAAGTTGAATCATAATGTTTCTCATAACGCCTTTCTTCTACTATTCTTAAATCTGCATTTGGAATTTCCTCTAATTCCAAAAACCGTTTTAAATACTTGTCGCTGTTGCCGCAAGCCATGGTACATAACGTTATTTTGTTTGTGATTGTACGCTCTACATCTAAAGGTCCTGATAATATCCATCCAAATAGTGTGTTTTGAGCCAGTGGAGAGTTGTCTGGCCCTTTAATTAATCCTTCTTTAAACACTTTTGGTGACACGTCCGACCCGATTAACAATTGTATTTCCTTTGGTTCAGCATACCAAGGATCTGCTAACTGCAATCCGTCGATATGTGAACATTTTCCTGGCGTGAATTCTGCATTCGGCGTTTTTGATGTGACTTTTGGTAACACTATTAATTTGATATGACAGCTCTTATTCTTATCATGCATAGATTGAATTTCTAATGAGCATTTGGCTATAACGCTTGTTGTTTGCCCATTGATACTTTTTACATGAGTTTGATAAGTGGTCAAATGTGCTCTGATTGATCTTGATAATTGTTCTGTTATTATACAAGATTGTGATCCTTGATCAAGAAACGCTCGTGTCGGATTAAGTTGTTTCTTAGTCCTTATAATTACCATTACTGTTGCTAGTAAAACAGTTTTTTCCTTTTGGATGTTGTACGACGCTCTCACTTCGGTCTCTGTAGTGTTCTTCAGTGTTAACATCCTCTGTTTATTTTTGTTATTTGTGAATGTTGATTTGCCTTTAACTTGTTCATGGATAAGATGATGGTGTTTTTTGACGCATCTTTTTGTACATCTTTTCTTATTCAAGCATAACTTACTAAAATGCTCACTCTGAAGGCAATTAAAACATAATTTGGCGCTCATAATCTTTTCACGACGTTCCAGCATCTTCATATTCAGAAACTTTGAACATCGAATTAATTGATGATTACCATTACACATCAAACTTAGCGTATGTATTGTAGTTACATGCGTTTTTGTATTTACAGCTGTTGGTCGAAAATTATTCTTATTTTCGCGATTTGTGTCACGAGTTGCCTCCAATTCTATAACTCTGCTCTCAATAAACTCGTATAAGCTGCTCAATTTTGGTATTTGTGTTGATGCTTCTCTTGAATGTTGGTATAATTTCCTGGTTTCACCATCTAATTTTGGAAGTAGTATCTGTATTATTAGTGGATCCCAACTTGACATGTCCACATTTAAATTACGTATACCATATAACACTTCTCTAGAAGCATGCATTAATGTTTTTAAATCCTGTGCATTTTCGTTTCTTATTACTCTGAGCGACAATAACTTATTAATAAGATTGTCCACAAGTATTGCTGGATTGTTGTACCTTTGTTTCAGTAGTTCAACTGCCGCTGTATAATTGTTCGCTGTTATTGTTAAATGATTGATAAGCCTCGCGGCTTCTTCCCGCGGACTTCCTTTTAAGTATTGCATTCTGTCTACATCCACTAGATTATGGTTTTGTTGAACTAACCGGTCGAACAATTCCCAAAATGGACACAATTCTTCATATCTGCCGTTGAATATTGGTACATTCCACGGTGGTAGTTTGATATTGTTACTTACAGGTGTTCTTGTGTCTGAAACATTTTGACTGCGAACGTTCAGTTTTTCTTGTAACTGAATATATACTCCTTCGTATATCGATTCCAGTTGAATGAAATCTTTATGGTCTATAGCATCATTGCTCAGCAGGCATTCATGGTGTAATTGTGAAATCTTTGCCCAACAATTCTTTAGTTTTTCAAACTTAAACTGTAGCATTTTAATACTTTTCGTTAAGTCTATTGTCTCTTTGATATACAACAGACTTGTACTTAAGATTGCTAAACGTTTGTTCGTAATATCACATGGCTCAGTGATGGTGACTTCGTCATTGATACTTATGCCTTGATGACCGGGCTCCTCTTGCTCTCTTTGCCTTAGTATTTTCAATTCATTATTAAAGCGATTCTCGATTTCATTCCGTCTTTGTTGTAACTGGTCAAAGTAATTTTTTGTGATATATTCATGATCTGGCTTCAAATTTTTGATCAGATTATCATTATTGTCTTCAAATGCGTCCCATTTCTGATGCAAATTTTCCAAACGCGTCTTAAAATACTGCCTTGAGTATCTTGTGGTAGAATCCTTTTTAAAATTTATCCAGATCCTTTGGATCTCACCTTCAATTTTCTTTTTATGTTGGATAACTATGTCTATCTCTTCGTTCTCCATGATGTCCTCTGTTTGTATTTAATTTAATTAGCGTTTGTTGAAAGCCTCGGTACGCTTCTGATTGTTTCACTCCGATGGTACGCTAGTATTTACGTCATTCCGATGTTAAAAACCTCGGTACGCTTGTATTTACTTCATTCCGATGTTAAAAGTCTCGGTACGCTTATACTTGATTCAATCTCAGACTTAAGTTTCTTAGTTTGCTATATTTGAAACTCTTACCACTGGTGGGTGAAATTTCAAATATCCTGCTCGAAGGACCAAAATGAACAATGATGTTCTGTACAATCTATATGTTCCTTACCACTAGTGGGGAGAAACAATAAATGATTGGTGATTGTAAGTCAATAACTGATTTTGTTTAAAATTAATTCGCCTTTTATACAAATTAAAATGCAACAATAATTGCAAGATGTACAATAATTACTTAATTTAATTTATTATTTAATTTGCGCAAATTGCTTATTAAGCAACCGATGCGAGTGCTTAACTT
>NW_024032123.1:0-11896 GCF_002237135.1 Teleopsis dalmanni | reverse complement strand
CGTTATTTATAGGTGCTGCAGCTTACTTTGCTATTAAGAATGCTATTTCTCATGCACGTACAGAACGAGGTCTGAGCACAGACTTCACACTTAACGCCCCCGCAACAGCAGCAAAAATTAGGATGGCTTGCGAAGACAATTTTACAAAATTGGTATGGATGTCAAAAATGCTTTTAGTTCATGTGCGATATATGCAATATATGTATATCTTTTCTTCTTTCAGATTGATGAACCCTTACCTGGTACATATACACCATGGAATGTTGAATTATAAAGATCTACATATGGATTAGGATTTATTTAGAAATAAGACAAGATTTTAATGCTGTTTTGTTATTATTTATGTCACTGTCATGTGAAAGTGGGAGTACTTGTTGAGTTTATATTATCGGTAAAAGTGTTAACATATATGAATAAAGATAAGGTGTTGGCTTGTTTAGTAAAATTTTGAAGACTACTTTCTTATTAGAATTGTAGATTAAATTAAAAGCTTAGATAGATTTTCTTATTTCATTAGTTAAAGGTGCTGACATATGTTATTTTTACTTTAACATTTAAAGAACTCTTACTTTAAATTATTTTTAACATCATTATAATTTCTAGTATTTGATTCTAGATTAATTTATTTCTAAATTAAGAGTAGTATTTAAATTTATAAATAAGCATGATTACTTACTTATACTAATTGAAATTCCAATTATTGCAGAAAGCATATAGACTATGCATACGGTAGGATCTCTTTAATTCGAATGCCAAGGTACTAGCAAAACTGTTCGATTTATAGAACTATTGACGATTTAGATAGATCAGGGAAAATGTTTATATAGTTTATTACATATCTATTTTCTTACATATGTAGGCATGCGTTTTATAATTACATTCTCCGAAACCCAACAAAATCCATTACTCACATTAAACAGAAATTTCGATGTTCAAAGATTCGCTTCAGAATGTGGAGGTAAAGGATGGTGAAAATCGATACTAATTATATTAAATAGGGTTTATGATTTGAATTGTAGAGGTAATGGATGCTTTTGCAAAATATCTATTGTCAAATTATGTATTTTCGAAATTGTTTTAATCATAAAGGAGAACACTTCGAGAAACATTTGTTATTAAACTCAAAATATAAATAGTGACCCTCGTAACGTAATACGATTATTACATTTTATGCATCACAAGAAAACGATATCTGTTGTGTTGGTGGGACGTTAAAAATCAATCAAGTTTTGGACAGCAGCTATTATTTAATTTTCAATTTAATTTCGAAAAATGGGTGGAAATAGAAGGACCCTTCTTATTGCATTGAGGGTAACAGTGAAATTCTTAATGAGATCTAATAATTGAGTAACATGGCAATTCTATTGACTGGCAATTTTTGATAGTTAGTTCTTCTAGTTGTGCTTCGATTAATATATGTATAATAAAGTTTAAATTGGTAAAGTACAAAGAGATATTTTTAATTCAATATACAGGCCACAATAATCTATATAATAAAGTAAAGGTGCTGACGGATACCAATTTCAACAAACCATACATACATATATATTTGCATACTCAGTTTTTTTGACTACTTTGGCGCTGATAAGATTATCGGCGCTCTACGAAATAAGTTCTTCTACCGTTATTATGTATCTACATAATCATAATGTTTTGGGAGGTCTAAGGCGTTAGTTGGGTGAATCGCGTGAAGACTATAATTTAAAGAGTAAAATAAAAATAAAGAGGCATGTATTGTACAAAAACATACGAAATAAGTCGTTATGGTGTTTATCAATTATAAATAACAATTAAAAACAATTTATGTTAGTGTGGAAATATTTTAATACAAAAATAGAAAATAAAATAAAAAAAAATTAAAGAATATTGGTCAAAAAAAAAAATTTGAAATGGATCAAAAGATTGAATCGAGTGAATTAAACACTGGGAAGAATGTGAGAACAAAAACATCATCGGTGCTAATATTTTTTGTAAATGGAAAAAAGGTAAATTATTAACGATATTTAATTTTGTTTAATGATTTTCGAAATGATCAAATCCAGACGTATTATTCAGCTAACTTTTAGTAATACACTGGTTATTTATTTATCCATTGCACATTTTGCAAAAGAAATTCAAACACATATTTTCAACTGTCAACATTTTTTCTCGGCTGAAGCTTAAACTGCTTGGTTTACTACAGGACCATCATTCTAACAGGGGAGACTATACAGCGCCGGAAAACTACAACTATCATCACAGCTAAACAGCCAATCAGCATACTGTGCGAGATTCGTAGGAAAGTGTATTCCTTTGATCGACGTAATAGACTTAAATTCTTTGACTGGAGACTTAGTTTCATCCCAACTATCAACAGAGACAGCAGCACTCACTTCACTTCACGCTGCAACCATCAACCTTCAAAAATGCCGATTTCTGCCTATCCACAGTTGCAGACGTGTCCTTAGCACCTTTCTATAATATAACAAAAAAATTTCTTAATGCGTCAAACCAGCCGTTTCACTGCTTTAACGCAGCTCGAAGCCATTCACGCGCAGATATGTATGACTATGACTGTACTTAATGAAATCACTGGACACATATACTAGTTGCTGTCCATGCTTGATATTATTGCGACATTTCACGTCCGCAAGAGCCATACGTAATGCCGCTGCAAATTCCGTCTTACCCTGTTTCTGCTTAAATTTCACCATAAACTGAGCCAGAATAAACAAAGCATCACTACATACTATTAATCCCACTAACAAAAATGAAATAGTATGTGTTCAATTATTAAAAATACAACGCTTCAAAGCCGTTGTATGCCAGTACGTAATCCCCAACAAACTAAATGTGGCGACTAAATTTATCTTTGACGGCTTTAAACCTTCTTCTTACCGTTAAACGCTCTCGGAATGACTTAAATGTCGACTCAGGTGATAATAAGAAAACTATTGGAACTTACAGAACTTTTAATTAAAATCAAGAAAACTCTATGCTGCATTCTACGCGGCTCAACAAAACTGAAGATGTGCTTAATTTTTTTAAATTCCCTTTACCGAAGAGGCTTTCGGTAAGCGAGCGCCTTATCATTTAACCCCGTAAGATATCAGCATCGATCAACACCACGTGCAATCTGTGATTGCGTACGGCTGCCACTCCTTACAGACCAACTGCTCTTTAATGTGTCTAAATCACCCAAAGTAAGCAGTTCAGATACAGTTCAAGGTGCTCTTACCTGTTTCTCATCATAGCTACCTCACTCAAACCAATCCTTGAGAACATTGATCTGCCAGCTTGGCTAACTCCTAAAGGTATACATCAGAAGATTTCCAAATAGAATGTACCTCTGGCGAAAGCCACTTAAGATACTTAAAACAAATATACTTCAATAATCCGTCACCTTAGCAGCTCACTTAACAGTTGTGATATTTCCAAGCTCAACTTCACCATATTGCTCAACAGTTAATAACGATTATTAACAATTTATTAACTGTAGAGCTTGTAACATAGTATCCGTATCTTCATAGGTAACCGATCCAAAAAACAATTCTGTACCACCACACCCCTGCACTATTATGCATCATTATTCGATGTCGACATTTTTGCAGTCTCTTATAAATTTTTAAAAAATTTATGCATCTTCACTAAAATTAATTTTGCTTTCTTAATCAATCAATTTTCAATAGCTTTTTTTGCTATTCGTCGAGTAAAAAAAAATCAATTAATAGTTTCTAAATGGTATACACTTAAAATCAATTAATATGTATTTGCAGGTAATTGACGCCAATCCAGATCCTGAGTGTACGCTTCTTACTTATCTTCGTGATAAACTGTATTTATGTGGTACGAAATTAGGTTGCGGAGAAGGAGGATGTGGTGCATGTACCGTTATGATATCACGCATTGATCGAAACACAAATGAGATTCGACATTTGGCAGTCAATGCCTGTCTTACGCCAGTATGCGCAATGCACGGTTATGCCGTAACTACTGTTGAAGGTATCGGTAGTACGAGAACACGTCTTCATCCTGTACAGGAACGAATAGCTAAAGCGCATGGCAGCCAATGTGGTTTCTGTACACCAGGTATTGTCATGTCAATGTACGCATTACTTCGCAGTTCACCACAGCCTACAATGAAGGATTTGGAAATTGCATTTCAAGGTAATCTTTGTCGTTGTACCGGTTATCGTCCAATTTTGGAAGGCTACAAAACATTTACTAAAGAATTTTCATGTGCAATGGGTGATAAATGCTGTAAAATGAATGGGAACGGAGATGGAAATGGAAATAGTTGTAATGGCAACAGTAGCAATAATGTTGATGATAAGCTTTTTGAAAAAAGTAAATTTCTACCTTTTGATCCCAGCCAGGAACCTATTTTTCCACCCGAATTGCAGCTTAACACTGAATTTGATTCAAATAGTATAGTTTTTAAAAGCCCTCGTGTGAGTTGGTATCGTCCAGTTGAGTTGGAAGAACTACTTCAAATCAAAGCACAAAATCCAAATGCGAAATTGGTAGTTGGCAATACTGAAGTGGGAGTCGAAGTGAAATTCAAACATTTACTTTACCCAGTACTGATTAATCCATCTAAAGTGAAGCAATTAAATGAAATAAAAGAACAGGAAGACAGCATTTATTTTGGTGCTTCTGTTAGCTTAATGGATATTCAAAACTATTTACAAGATCTTATCACTAAACTTCCGGAATATCAAACTCGATTTTTCAAATGTACTGTGGAGATGTTGCACTATTTTGCTGGTAAGCAGATACGGAATGTTGCATCATTAGGTGGTAACATTATGACTGGAAGTCCGATATCTGACATGAATCCGATTTTAACAGCTGGTACTGTTAAAATGCTTGTAGCAGGTATGGTGGATGGTCAACTAAAAACCCGATATGTGCACATGGGATCTGGATTTTTTACTGGTTATCGTAAAAATGTTATTGCACCACATGAAGTTTTGATTGGAATTTATTTTCCGAAAACTTTACCAAATCAATATGTAATCGCCTTTAAGCAGGCACGCCGAAGGGATGATGATATTGCTATTGTCAATTCCGCCATAAATGTCTTTTTTAAACCCAACACAAATATTGTGGATCAGATTTTTATGGCATTCGGTGGAATGGCTCCAACAACCATTTTAGCACCACGAACATCTGAAATGATGGTCAAACAAAATTGGGATCACGTGCTTGTAGAACGCGTCACGGAAAGTTTGTGTGCAGAGTTACCATTAGAACCTTCAGCTCCAGGAGGTATGATTGCTTACAGGCGATCTCTAGTAGTCAGTTTGTTTTACAAATCATATTTGGTCATAAGTCAAAAACTAGTAAGTGCCGGCATTATACCATATAACAGTATATCTGATGAGGAATGCAGTGGTGCAGAATCTTTCCACACACCTATATTAAAAAGTGCACAGTTATTTGAACGTGTCAGCTCCGAACAGTCTATATGTGATCCAATCGGTCGACCCAAAGTGCATGCTGCTGCAATGAAGCAAGCAACTGGTGAAGCCATGTATTGCGATGATATTCCACGTATGGAGAATGAGTTGTATTTGGCACTTGTACTTAGTACGAAAGCGCATGCAAAGATTCTTTCCATTGATGCAACAGAAGCATTGGCAATGGATGGAGTGCATGCATTTTACTCTAGTAACGATATTAGTGATAACGAAAATGTTGTAGGGCATGTTATTCGTGACGAAACTATATTTGCTATCGACAAGGTTTATACTGGGGGGCAAGTAATAGGTGCAATTGTTGCAGATAATCAAAAACTTGCTCGGGAAGCTGCTAAGCTTGTACAAATAGACTATGAAGATATATTACCCAGAATTATCACTATTGAACAAGCAATTGAGCATGAATCATATTTTCCTAATTATCCACAAATTTTGGAGAAAGGCGATGTTGATCAAGCTTTTAAGAATTGTGCGCATATTTATGAAGGCACCTGTCGTGTTGGAGCACAGGAACATTTTTACTTAGAGACACATGCTGCAATAGCAGTTACTAGAGATACTGATGAAATTGAGATATTTTCCTCAACACAACATCCTTCCGGAATACAAAAATTAATTTCTCAAGTTTTGTCGGTACCAGCACATAGAGTTGTTTGTCGTGTAAAGCGTTTAGGAGGTGGATTTGGAGGTAAAGAAACACGCTCTACATCGGTAGCAGTACCCGTCGCATTAGCTTGTTATAGATTACGAAGACCCGTGCGCTGTATGCTTGATAGAGATGAGGATATGATGATTACAGGCACACGTCATCCGTTCTTATTCAAATATAAAATTGGTTTTACAAATGAGGGCCTTATTACAGCATGTTATATTGAATGCTATGCAAATGCGGGATGGAGCATGGATGTATCATTTGCTGTAAGTTTTTTTGAAATAACATATGTTGGAAAATTTATAAGGATATGTAATCTTATTATAGGTGCTTGAACATGCTATGGACCATTTTGAAAACTGTTATCGTATACCTAATATAAAAGTAGTCGGATGGTTATGTAAAACTAATACACCTTCAAATACAGCATTTCGTGGATTTGGAGCCCCTCAGGGGATGTTCGCTGGTGAACATATGATTCGTGATGTGGCACGAATTTTGGGAAAGGACTATGTAGATATAATGAAATTAAACTTCTATGAAACTGGTGATATCACGCACTATAACCAAAAATTGGACACGCTGCAAATTAATAGGTTTGTTCTACTATATATTATAATAGGTTTGTACATTAATTAGTAATAATTTAGTAACATTTTTACTAATATTTTTTGTTTTATAATAATTATTTATAATAATTAGCAAAAATGCTATTTTTACTAAACTATTACTAAGAAGTATTAATAAATATATACATATATATTTAAATACATACCGTATCCGTATTTACTTATTAAGTTACTTTTTGTAGATGTTTTGACGAATGTTTAGAGCAATCCAATTTTTATGAAAAACGAAAAAAGATACAAGAATTTAACAAAAGTAATCGCTGGAGAAAGCGTGGTATTAGTATTGTTCCCACAAAGTATGGAATATCATTTGGTATACCACATATAAATCAGGCTGGATGTTTAATAAATATATATGCAGATGGATCAGTCTTATTGGCACATGGTGGTGTAGAAATTGGACAAGGATTACATACAAAAATGATACAATGTACTGCAAAAGCTTTAGGTATACCGGCAGATTTTATTCACATATCCGAATTCGCAACAGATAAGGTTCCCAATGCAACACCTACCGCAGCTAGCGTAAGTTCTGATTTAAATGGTATGGCCATTATTGATGCTTGTGATAAATTAAATACAAGACTTAAAACTATTAAGGAAGCGCTACCCACAGCCACTTGGAAAGAATGGATAAATAAAGCATATTTTGATCGTATAAGTCTTTCAGCAACAGGGTTTTATAGTACGCCAGACATACACTATGATCCTGTGCGTCAACCAAATGCACGCAAATATAATTATTTCACAAACGGTGTGGGTGTAACTGTAGTAGAAATAGATTGTCTAACTGGGGATCATCAGGTTTGGAGCACTGATATTGTTATGGACCTTGGCTCCAGCATTAATCCCGCTATTGATATTGGACAAATAGAAGGGGCTTATATGCAGGGATATGGTTTATTTACTTTAGAAGAGCTAATATATTCACCACAAGGTATATTATTATCAAGAGGTCCAAGCACATATAAAATTGCAGGTTTTGGTAATATACCAGCTGAGTTTAATGTGAGTCTGCTTACTGGTGCACCGAATCCAAGAGCTGTGTACTCATCGAAGGTAGTAATTATAAGTATAGTATAATTATTTTGATCCTGTATAATATTTGTTCATAGGCTGTGGGTGAACCGCCGTTATTTATAGGTGCTGCAGCTTACTTTGCTATTAAGAATGCTATTTCTCATGCACGTACAGAACGAGGTCTGAGCACAGACTTCACACTTAACGCCCCCGCAACAGCAGCAAAAATTAGGATGGCTTGCGAAGACAATTTTACAAAATTGGTATGGATGTCAAAAATGCTTTTAGTTCATGTGCGATATATGCAATATATGTATATCTTTTCTTCTTTCAGATTGATGAACCCTTACCTGGTACATATACACCATGGAATGTTGAATTATAAAGATCTACATATGGATTAGGATTTATTTAGAAATAAGACAAGATTTTAATGCTGTTTTGTTATTATTTATGTCACTGTCATGTGAAAGTGGGAGTACTTGTTGAGTTTATATTATCGGTAAAAGTGTTAACATATATGAATAAAGATAAGGTGTTGGCTTGTTTAGTAAAATTTTGAAGACTACTTTCTTATTAGAATTGTAGATTAAATTAAAAGCTTAGATAGATTTTCTTATTTCATTAGTTAAAGGTGCTGACATATGTTATTTTTACTTTAACATTTAAAGAACTCTTACTTTAAATTATTTTTAACATCATTATAATTTCTAGTATTTGATTCTAGATTAATTTATTTCTAAATTAAGAGTAGTATTTAAATTTATAAATAAGCATGATTACTTACTTATACTAATTGAAATTCCAATTATTGCAGAAAGCATATAGACTATGCATACGGTAGGATCTCTTTAATTCGAATGCCAAGGTACTAGCAAAACTGTTCGATTTATAGAACTATTGACGATTTAGATAGATCAGGGAAAATGTTTATATAGTTTATTACATATCTATTTTCTTACATATGTAGGCATGCGTTTTATAATTACATTCTCCGAAACCCAACAAAATCCATTACTCACATTAAACAGAAATTTCGATGTTCAAAGATTCGCTTCAGAATGTGGAGGTAAAGGATGGTGAAAATCGATACTAATTATATTAAATAGGGTTTATGATTTGAATTGTAGAGGTAATGGATGCTTTTGCAAAATATCTATTGTCAAATTATGTATTTTCGAAATTGTTTTAATCATAAAGGAGAACACTTCGAGAAACATTTGTTATTAAACTCAAAATATAAATAGTGACCCTCGTAACGTAATACGATTATTACATTTTATGCATCACAAGAAAACGATATCTGTTGTGTTGGTGGGACGTTAAAAATCAATCAAGTTTTGGACAGCAGCTATTATTTAATTTTCAATTTAATTTCGAAAAATGGGTGGAAATAGAAGGACCCTTCTTATTGCATTGAGGGTAACAGTGAAATTCTTAATGAGATCTAATAATTGAGTAACATGGCAATTCTATTGACTGGCAATTTTTGATAGTTAGTTCTTCTAGTTGTGCTTCGATTAATATATGTATAATAAAGTTTAAATTGGTAAAGTACAAAGAGATATTTTTAATTCAATATACAGGCCACAATAATCTATATAATAAAGTAAAGGTGCTGACGGATACCAATTTCAACAAACCATACATACATATATATTTGCATACTCAGTTTTTTTGACTACTTTGGCGCTGATAAGATTATCGGCGCTCTACGAAATAAGTTCTTCTACCGTTATTATGTATCTACATAATCATAATGTTTTGGGAGGTCTAAGGCGTTAGTTGGGTGAATCGCGTGAAGACTATAATTTAAAGAGTAAAATAAAAATAAAGAGGCATGTATTGTACAAAAACATACGAAATAAGTCGTTATGGTGTTTATCAATTATAAATAACAATTAAAAACAATTTATGTTAGTGTGGAAATATTTTAATACAAAAATAGAAAATAAAATAAAAAAAAATTAAAGAATATTGGTCAAAAAAAAAAATTTGAAATGGATCAAAAGATTGAATCGAGTGAATTAAACACTGGGAAGAATGTGAGAACAAAAACATCATCGGTGCTAATATTTTTTGTAAATGGAAAAAAGGTAAATTATTAACGATATTTAATTTTGTTTAATGATTTTCGAAATGATCAAATCCAGATTTTTTAGTAATAGCCACTGGTTATTAATTTATCCAATTATTTTTGCAAAGGAAATTCAAACATTTTCTCGGCTGAAGCTTAAACTGCTTGGTTTACTACAGGACCATCATTCTAACAGGGGAGACTATACAGCGCCGGAAAACTACAACTATCATCACAGCTAAACAGCCAATCAGCATACTGTGCGAGATTCGTAGGAAAGTGTATTCCTTTGATCGACGTAATAGACTTAAATTCTTTGACTGGAGACTTAGTTTCATCCCAACTATCAACAGAGACAGCAGCACTCACTTCACTTCACGCTGCAACCATCAACCTTCAAAAATGCCGATTTCTGCCTATCCACAGTTGCAGACGTGTCCTTAGCACCTTTCTATAATATAACAAAAAAATTTCTTAATGCGTCAAACCAGCCGTTTCACTGCTTTAACGCAGCTCGAAGCCATTCACGCGCAGATATGTATGACTATGACTGTACTTAATGAAATCACTGGACACATATACTAGTTGCTGTCCATGCTTGATATTATTGCGACATTTCACGTCCGCAAGAGCCATACGTAATGCCGCTGCAAATTCCGTCTTACCCTGTTTCTGCTTAAATTTCACCATAAACTGAGCCAGAATAAACAAAGCATCACTACATACTATTAATCCCACTAACAAAAATGAAATAGTATGTGTTCAATTATTAAAAATACAACGCTTCAAAGCCGTTGTATGCCAGTACGTAATCCCCAACAAACTAAATGTGGCGACTAAATTTATCTTTGACGGCTTTAAACCTTCTTCTTACCGTTAAACGCTCTCGGAATGACTTAAATGTCGACTCAGGTGATAATAAGAAAACTATTGGAACTTACAGAACTTTTAATTAAAATCAAGAAAACTCTATGCTGCATTCTACGCGGCTCAACAAAACTGAAGATGTGCTTAATTTTTTTAAATTCCCTTTACCGAAGAGGCTTTCGGTAAGCGAGCGCCTTATCATTTAACCCCGTAAGATATCAGCATCGATCAACACCACGTGCAATCTGTGATTGCGTACGGCTGCCACTCCTTACAGACCAACTGCTCTTTAATGTGTCTAAATCACCCAAAGTAAGCAGTTCAGATACAGTTCAAGGTGCTCTTACCTGTTTCTCATCATAGCTACCTCACTCAAACCAATCCTTGAGAACATTGATCTGCCAGCTTGGCTAACTCCTAAAGGTATACATCAGAAGATTTCCAAATAGAATGTACCTCTGGCGAAAGCCACTTAAGATACTTAAAACAAATATACTTCAATAATCCGTCACCTTAGCAGCTCACTTAACAGTTGTGATATTTCCAAGCTCAACTTCACCATATTGCTCAACAGTTAATAACGATTATTAACAATTTATTAACTGTAGAGCTTGTAACATAGTATCCGTATCTTCATAGGTAACCGATCCAAAAAACAATTCTGTACCACCACACCCCTGCACTATTATGCATCATTATTCGATGTCGACATTTTTGCAGTCTCTTATAAATTTTTAAAAAATTTATGCATCTTCACTAAAATTAATTTTGCTTTCTTAATCAATCAATTTTCAATAGCTTTTTTTGCTATTCGTCGAGTAAAAAAAAATCAATTAATAGTTTCTAAATGGTATACACTTAAAATCAATTAATATGTATTTGCAGGTAATTGACGCCAATCCAGATCCTGAGTGTACGCTTCTTACTTATCTTCGTGATAAACTGTATTTATGTGGTACGAAATTAGGTTGCGGAGAAGGAGGATGTGGTGCATGTACCGTTATGATATCACGCATTGATCGAAACACAAATGAGATTCGACATTTGGCAGTCAATGCCTGTCTTACGCCAGTATGCGCAATGCACGGTTATGCCGTAACTACTGTTGAAGGTATCGGTAGTACGAGAACACGTCTTCATCCTGTACAGGAACGAATAGCTAAAGCGCATGGCAGCCAATGTGGTTTCT
>NW_024032122.1:0-11904 GCF_002237135.1 Teleopsis dalmanni | reverse complement strand
TTTGGAAACTGAATATCAAAACGGAATGCAGAATACTTGGTTGCTAGGTAAATTTTAAGTAAAATATTAAAACAAATTATTAATTGAATTAATTTTTCAGGAGACTCAGGGTATCCCTTAAAACCATATCTTTTGACACCATACCGAAACCCTGCAGATAGCTCTGCAGAACAACAATTTAATAAGAAGCATGTCCTAGGAAGAGAGATCATAGAACGATGTATTGGCACTTTTAAAAATCGTTTCAGATGCTTAATTGGAGCTAGAGGTCTTCATTATACACCAGAAAAAGCAACAAAAATAATACATGTGTGTGCAGCATTACACAACATTTGCATTAAATACGGTTTGTCCGAGCCTACACCACCAGATGTATATCAAGATAACGATGATAATGAGCCAGAAGATGATCCATTGGAAATTTCGAATGACGACTCGCCATTGGGCGCAAATCCGCATTTGTTAAGGGACGAAATTGCACGTTCAATTATGCATTAAAAAATTGAAATTTAATTACATCTCCTCTAAAAGTATAAAATCCAATTCAAATATTCTTAAAAAATATTTTATTAATATATATATTAATATATTAAACTTAAACTTAAATAATCTAGAAATAATTGTTTATATTTATATATACTTTAATATTTTTATAATGTGTGGTAATATTTACATATGTACATTAAATTAAATTAAATTAAATTAAATTAAATTATTAATATTAGTATTTTCTTTAAGCAGTTGAAGCTTAACAGAGCGATATTTATCTCTTTTGTCGGCATTTTCTTTAAATAATCTTAATTTTTCTTCTTTTAGAGCAAGTTTTCGATCACAATACTCTTGTTTTTGAATGCTTTCTCTTACTAAAAGATTTTCAGTACTTTCTAGTCGCCTAGAGACATCTTTATAAAATAGTTCCTGGGCATTTGTTTGTGCCTTTAGTAGCTCTAGTCTTGTCTGGTTAGAGGCTACCTTTTTTCGTTTTTTACTCGTTGGTGGCAGATAAACTTCATCTTCACTTTCTGCACCACCATTTTCCGCATTTTGCTCTTCCACAATTTCGAAATTATTAACTTCATTTGGCAGCCCCAACTCAAAGCCCTTGGGATCAGTGGACTGATTTAGATCCACCAAATTATCAATGGCTTCCTCCATTGGACTAAGCGTTTGAACCAAGCTGGGACCACCCCCGGTTAACTTGAATTGCGCTGTGTTTGCGGCAATTTTTTTTTGTTTTAGCTTTCAAATCAACCCAAACCTGAAAAAGAAATATAAAATAAAAGTGAAAGGTAATTAGTATTATGTGTGATAGATAATTCTCACCTTTACCCACTTGTCCCACGTCTTTATTGGTGGACCTAAACTATTTAGCTCCACCGCAATTTTCTCCCACGTTGGTCTAGAGCGTGCCTTGTTGCAAATACCTTTCGCAATATCTGGATATTTCTCCATATTTGCAACAAGTTTTGCTATTAGCTTTTTATTACTTATTGATTTTGCCCTACAACAAACCTTATTAATTTTATTATTTCTTGATTTTATATAAAAACTTACATTATTCGTCGAAAAATATATATAAAGTATAACAAAGATGCTTGTATTACAGTGAAGTTAACTACAAAATGATAGAATAAGCAAACATAAGCAAATAATATAAAAAAACAAAAATTTAACAACCGTTACTCTCAATATATAATACACAACACTTGAAAACAGATATATAAAATGATAAATTATATAATATTAAATCTAAATGAATTATTACTAACTATTAAATTAATAATATTTAAGTTATATTAAATTTATATGTTAAATTGACTGTATAAAGCGTTTTAACAGCATTTATTTTATACGATAGATAAACTTCTACTGCTCAAATGCAGTAGACAAATTTGTCTACCGCTGATAGAAAAACTTCTATCAGTTTGCATTTCATAATACCAAAATTTGATTTTGTCTATCAGCAGTAGAAATTTTTCTACTGTCTATCAGCGATAGACAATTCATAATAGGCACTAATATCTTCCCAACTTACTTTACAATTATTAAATATAACATTATTACTGCTATTTTCTAAACAATTCCTGGTACTTTTTATCAAATGGGGTGCATCATAAAAAAAGAATATCTTTTCATCATTGACATTAAAAAAAGGGTGATGTACATCTACTTCTAATAACTTAGCTAATTTAATATTGTTTCTACCCTGATCACAAACTAAATGGCATGGGTAAAGATTAATGCCCTGAAGTTGTTGAATTACTTCAATAACATACGATTTCAGAACTTCACCCTTGCAACTTCCATTTACAAAAAAGTATGCAAGAGGTTGAGACCATCTTACTCCTGCGATTCCTTGTACCATGAAAGTCAAGACAGTACTTGCAATTTTGCAAGTACGATCTTCACCACCAAAATCTTCAAGCCCAACTATTTTGTCATTATGTCTGTCATACTGAAGGTGACCTTTCATCGCAGGATACAGAAACGAATCTTCGTTCGTATGAGAAGCCACGACTTCGTAACTCCAAAGCTTTAATACTACTATGCGTGCAGCCTGGAGACTTGGGCCAACTTGTGGCGAACTCTCGTAAGGTTCGTTCTGATGGTCAATTAAAACTTTCGCGTAAATGTCTGTAAGTTAGGGGTGAAAGAAAATAAACTCCTAATGCTATTGTTTTCAACTTAGAATCATAGCGATACCCATGTGAATGACGATTACTGTTTCGAAAACAATTTCTTACACATACCTGCATATTTTGTGGAAGCTTGCTACAAAGCTCATCTATCAAACTCTCATCTAAATTGCTTGTAACACTTTCAATAGTATTACATTTTAAAAGCAACTCTTTGTTCTCTTCTTTAATTTTTTCTAAACTTTCATTTTTTTCCCTAATTTTTACTTCTTTACTTTTAATAATTTCATTTTTTTCTTCAACTACCTTCTCTAAATTTTTTAATTTTATTAAAATTTCTGAATATTTTTCGTTAAGTTTTCTTTTTCTGGGAGTTGCTTCAGAAAGACTATTGTCTGTTTGGACCTCTCTTCCACAAACAGAAATTTCACTCCTATCAAAGGTTTTACTAACTCCTATGCTAGAGAGGTGATTTTGCTTTTCATTTTCCACATTACTTTCGTTGTTAATTACATTTTTATTTAAATTACTAATATAACTTAAATCCAAATTAACGTCCGGGATTGCGCATTTAGAAATTCGTGCAGAACACATCATTTCGACAGAAAAATGATTGTTACAGGCAAACATATATTTAGTTTGCCCAACTACTCCTAAGCGCTTCATCCATTCTGTTCTAATTTGGTAAATAATTATCAGAATTAAATGAAATACAAAAATAAAAATTAATTATAAAGAAAAACAAGTATATTTGAGTAGTTACATAAAAAGGATCAACAATAAAAAATAAACATATTTAACTACAAATAAGAACACAAAGCTAGTTTTGTCTTTGCAGACGCTTCAATTATTTTCACACAAATTGCTTGCTAAAAAACAATTATTTACTTTTTACATACGATATACAATTAAATTTCAATAAATACATGCCATTGAAAATACAATACATTTAAACATCTACTTTGTAGATTATTTAACATTTATGATTAGTAAGATTCATATTCAATTTTTATTTGCTGGTATAGGATAAGAACTACAAGAAATATAAAAAACATTTTTATATCGATTTTTTTTTATATAATAATTTTAAATATTATTTGATTGAAATTAATATTTTCAATAATATTAAAAAAAAAATCTGGAAACGTTATTCGCAAAAAATCAGTGTTTTTATTATAAATTTTTATAATTTTATTGCTTTATCATTACGAACATGTATTACTACTTACAAATATTTTAATTAACACATCCATATTTGTTATTCCACATATACTGTATTCCACATATACTGTAAAACAATTATGCAAAACACTTATGCCACAAATTTACGTAAAACTGAAATGCAAAGTTTACCTTCGTTCCTCATTGTTGTCCGGGAATTTATAAAGGGATTTAAACTCCTTACATCCTTTAACACACTTTTTTCCCATATTTTTATATAAATACTAAACTTTATTTTCACAATTTATTAGTGTTTATACAGTAATAACACAATATGCTACTACTTTCAATTTTAACTACTTTTTGTTAAATATTTGCGCGGCAAATTTTGTATGATTTGGCGCAACGAAATTTTATATTACTCTCAAAAAATCAAAACCAAAAAACAAAACCACACTCTTTCTTACACTCTTCGTGGTAAACTTTTCGAAATATTCCGTTCTCAAAAGTACTCGAAGCATCGGAAAAAGGTGAAAAGGTGAAAAATTTCAGTGATTTCAGCTGGTGCAAAGAATATCTTTACAAGAACGGAAACTCCGCCCACTTCGTGAGAGTGCATTTGAAATTGCTTTTGAAAACTTATTTTTTATAACATTTTGGCACACGTATTAAATATATGTGATCTTACCACGATAACATCAAATTGCTCTCTTTTTGGGGTTGCAGTATAATAATTTGCTGCTACTTGCTAATCATATATTAACTTTTTAGTAATATAAAAAACTTATGCTTCCTTATTTGGTTAATAATATCACATTACGTACACAAAATATATATTGTAACAAATAATATATGATAAATAAATATATAAATTAATATATAATAATTTAAATCAATTAATTTAAATCAGTTTAGTTTACTTAATCATGTAATATATATTCAGTAAATTAATTTTTGTTGCTTTTTTCATATGAATTTTATAGTCTATAAACATTTTAATTAAATAAAAAGAACAGTTTTGAATATTTCTTATTTAGTGAGTTATATTTTCTTATATATTTTTTGAGCGTGTAAAACATTATTTCAAAAACAATTTTGATATAATAGCATTAAATACCGTTTTGATGTGAAATTAATAACAAAGATTGAAGCTACTACCAATTCACTTTTTTATACGGCAGCACTTAAGTGATCCATGATAAATTGTGTTTCTCTGCGAAGACTTAATTTTTAAATTTAGTGCCAAAAAATATGTTGATGAGGAAGGGTGTACGCGCATTCCCTTTAAATGTGTGGTACGTATTATTGCCTTGCATGCATTTCTAATTGATTAGTAACAATAAATCTGTTGATAAGGGAGGGTGTGCGCGCATCCGCTCTAAATGTATGTGGTGAATAATACTTATTATTAATTTACGTACATTACTGTGTGATCAGTAGCGAAAAATCTATTGATAAGAGTGGGTGCATGCGCATTCATTGTCGGATTTATGAGTTTTTCTTATGAAGATATATTTTTATATAAAATTTAACAATTTTTAAATTTTAAAATTGAAAAATTTTAATTTTATATTATGATTATAAAATATATTTATATATAAATACTAAAGTATTTAAAAATATTAGCTAAGTTTAATTAAAAGAAGTACAAGTTGTTTACATAATTTATTATTGTTATGAAATGAAATAGACTTGATTATTTACCAGAATTAATGCAAGATTTAAACGAGATATATGCTATACATTTTTAGTTCATCTGTTTGATGAATATTATAAATTTTTACATAATATAAAAATTAAAAACATATATATTTTTTTTGTGTTGATTATGTATAGAATATATGAATATTTTCTTCAGAATTTAAATGACCTTAAAAACATAAATTTATTTGGGATATGATTATTATCATGTAGCGCCTTATGTTTATGTTTTAAATATTTTTATCTCAATGTGAACATAAAATGCACACCTACTAATATTTTAAAATAAATAGTAAAATACTTTCGCTAAACTGTTATATTAGAAATATGCATAGAACTTAAATGAAAATTTATTTTCTTTCATCATTATTGTGTGGAAATTTAAAAAAAGAACCATAACAAATTTTTTACATTCCCTTGTATTTTCCTATTTCTACATTTAGTTTATTTAGCTATGTAGTTTATTCGACCAAAGTTCAAGATTTGGTATGCATTTTCCACACCACCCAAGAGGTATGCATAAAGGTGCGTTACCGAGTTTAGGTGCCGGTTCCCCAAGAGGCATATCCACCATTATTTATTCGTTATAATTTTTTACAGATTTTTACAAAAAAAAAAATTAACAAAATAATAATTACAATACTTTTAAAAATTAATTGCAAATTTAAATATACATAAACTTAAAGCAAAAAAATTATTAAAATAAAAATTTAATTTAAAAAATTAATTTATATGTAAAAGTCAACTTAATATCATGTGGAAAACTAAGCCTATAAATGCGTTACACGCAAGAGCTTTTGCCTATAGTCAGGTGTATTCAGAACCCTATTAAAAAATTTTAACAGGAAATATATGCATACCCTTATAAAAAGAGTTAAAATACTGTCTGTTTTGCAGTTTTGACAGCAAACATATGGACGTATATTTTTTAATTTTTGGTATAAAAATTGTGCTATACCTATTTTTTGGTAACTGCTATTAAAGTGTTTGCAAAATTCTTTATCTAATTTTTGAATATAATCTACGAAATATTTAGGAGGTTGCACCAAATTACAGTTATCAAACTCATTTTCAAGAGTAAAAAAGTTTTCATATGAAAGAACATTTGCTAAGGGTAGGTTAGCTTGGCAATTGTGTGATTTGTGAATTTTAAAGTATAACCACCCGCATACATAAATAAATGCATTTCTGCTAAGGAATATACGTTCATCCATATCAATATCAACATCAAAATCAAAACAATGAAGAAAACAGTGCATGGGTTCTCTAAACATATGAGACTCCTGCCAGAACGTGTCAATCACTAATGCATCACTGCATACAGTTTCTAAACTTTGATCAGGGGAAATTGGAGTAAGTGAATTAATGGTAGGCCCTACGGTAGAAGGACAGTCAAATTCAATTAATTGCTCAGTATTGCCATTTACTATGCAATTCAAATAACTTAATCCCCATCTCTTCTGAAAAAGGCAAGTGAATAAATGTGGAGTGATGCCTGCACAATTGCCTCCACCACGTCGTATTTGTCCAAAAAAATGTTCTATCACATCTTGACAAAGCTTTCTGGTCATTAAAATCTGAAAATTCTTAGAGGCTAAATATTGCCATATATGCTGAAGGCTGTTAATATTGAGAAGCCACCCTTTAATAAAAGAGAAGTTCTTAACAATATTGTTACCTTCGTTGTCTTCAAATCTAATGGATTTGAGAAGAATTTCGGCTTTTTGCAGAAAATCCAATTGTTCAATTGATCCGCAAAAGCCTTTTTTAAGTCCTAAGCTACTGGTGCTGCTTGAATTGAATACATCAAAAAGATTATTAAAAAACAGAACAAATTCAGCAGTGTTAACAGTACTCGTATTACTTGAATCAATTAAACCTGATTTACATAATGCTCTCATTCCTGATGCAACTGTGTTGCTAAATACTTGAGAAGCAAATCTGACACGCATTTTTTGAAAAGAATTGGGCCTAATATGTGCATTTGTCAAGTGAGGCGCACATCGAATAGTTGATTTTGAATCAATATTAAAAAAATGAACAATATCTTCCCAACTTACTTTACAATTATTAAATATAACATTATTACTGCTATTTTCTAAACAATTCCTGGTACTTTTTATCAAATGGGGTGCATCATAAAAAAAGAATATCTTTTCATCATTGACATTAAAAAAAGGGTGATGTACATCTACTTCTAATAACTTAGCTAATTTAATATTGTTTCTACCCTGATCACAAACGAAATGGCATGGGTAAAGATTAATGCCCTGAAGTTGTTGAATTACTTCAATAACATACGATTTCAGAACTTCACCCTTGCAACTTCCATTTACAAAAAAGTATGCAAGAGGTTGAGACCATCTTACTCCTGCGATTCCTTGTACCATGAAAGTCAAGACAGTACTTGCAATTTTGCAAGTACGATCTTCACCACCAAAATCTTCAAGCCCACCTATTTTGTCATTATGTCTGTCATACTGAAGGTGACCTTTCAAAGACATTTCATCGCAGGATACAGAAACGAATCTTTGTTCGTATGAGAAGCCACGACTTCGTAACTCCAAAGCTTTAATACTACTATGCGTGCAGCCTGGAGACTTGGGCCAACTTGTGGCGAACTCTCGTAAGGTTCGTTCTGATGGTCAATTAAAACTTTCGCGTAAATGTCTGTAAGTTAGGGGTGAAAGAAAATAAACTCCTAATGCTATTGTTTTCAACTTAGAATCATAGCGATACCCATGTGAATGACGATTACTGTTTCGAAAACAATTTCTTACACATACCTGCATATTTTGTGGAAGCTTGCTACAAAGCTCATCTATCAAACTCTCATCTAAATTGCTTGTAACACTTTCAATAGTATTACATTTTAAAAGCAACTCTTTGTTCTCTTCTTTAATTTTTTCTAAACTTTCATTTTTTTCCCTAATTTTTACTTCTTTACTTTTAATAATTTCATTTTTTTCTTCAACTACCTTCTCTAAATTTTTTAATTTTATTAAAATTTCTGAATATTTTTCGTTAAGTTTTCTTTTTCTGGGAGTTGCTTCAGAAAGACTATTGTCTGTTTGGACCTCTCTTCCACAAACAGAAATTTCACTCCTATCAAAGGTTTTACTAACTCCTATGCTAGAGAGGTGATTTTGCTTTTCATTTTCCACATTACTTTCGTTGTTAATTACATTTTTATTTAAATTACTAATATAACTTAAATCCAAATTAACGTCCGGGATTGCGCATTTAGAAATTCGTGCAGAACACATCATTTCGACAGAAAAATGATTGTTACAGGCAAACATATATTTAGTTTGCCCAACTACTCCTAAGCGCTTCATCCATTCTGTTCTAATTTGGTAAATAATTATCAGAATTAAATGAAATACAAAAATAAAAATTAATTATAAAGAAAAACAAGTATATTTGAGTAGTTACATAAAAAGGATCAACAATAAAAAATAAACATATTTAACTACAAATAAGAACACAAAGTTAGTTTTGTCTTTGCAGACGCTTCAATTATTTTCACACAAATTGCTATGCTAAAAAACAATTATTTACTTTTTACATACGATATACAATTAAATTTCAATAAATACATGCCATTGAAAATACAATACATTTAAACATCTACTTTGTAGATTATTTAACATTTATGATTAGTAAGATTCATATTCAATTTTTATTTGCTGGTATAGGATAAGAACTACAAGAAATATAAAAAACATTTTTATAACGATTTTTTTTTATATAATAATTTTAAATATTATTTGATTGAAATTAATGTTTTCAATAATATTAAAAAAAAAATCTGGAAACGTTATTCGCAAAAAATCAGTGTTTTTATTATAAATTTTTATAATTTTATTGCTTTATCATTACGAACATGTATTACTACTTACAAATATTTTAATTAACACATCCATATTTGTTATTCCACATATACTGTATTCCACATATACTGTAAAACAATTATGCAAAACACTTATGCCACAAATTTACGTAAAACTGAAATGCAAAGTTTACCTTCGTTCCTCATTGTTGTCCGGGAATTTATAAAGGGATTTAAACTCCTTACATCCTTTAACACACTTTTTTCCCATATTTTTATATAAATACTAAACTTTATTTTCACAATTTATTAGTGTTTATACAGTAATAACACAATATGCTACTACTTTCAATTTTAACTACTTTTTGTTAAATATTTGCGCGGCAAATTTTGTATGATTTGGCGCAACGAAATTTTATATTACTCTCAAAAAATCAAAACCAAAAAACAAAACCACACTCTTTCTTACACTCTTCGTGGTAAACTTTTCGAAATATTCCGTTCTCAAAAGTACTCGAAGCATCGGAAAAAGGTGAAAAGGTGAAAAATTTCAGTGATTTCAGCTGGTGCAAAGAATATCTTTACAAGAACGGAAACTCCGCCCACTTCGTGAGAGTGCATTTGAAATTGCTTTTGAAAACTTATTTTTTATAACATTTTGGCACACGTATTAAATATATGTGATCTTACCACGATAACATCAAATTGCTCTCTTTTTGGGGTTGCAGTATAATAATTTGCTGCTACTTGCTAATCATATATTAACTTTTTAGTAATATAAAAAACTTATGCTTCCTTATTTGGTTAATAATATCACATTACATACACAAAATATATATTGTAACAAATAATATATGATAAATAAATATATAAATTAATATATAATAATTTAAATCAATTAATTTAAATCAGTTTAGTTTACTTAATCATGTAATATATATTCAGTAAATTAATTTTTGTTGCTTTTTTCATATGAATTTTATAGTCTATAAACATTTTAATTAAATAAAAAGAACAGTTTTGAATATTTCTTATTTAGTGAGTTATATTTTCTTATATATTTTTTGAGCGTGTAAAACATTATTTCAAAAACAATTTTGATATAATAGCATTAAATACCGTTTTGATGTGAAATTAATAACAAAGACTGAAGCTACTACCAATTCACTTTTTTATACGGCAGCACTTAAGTGATCCATGATAAATTGTGTTTCTTTGCGAAGACTTAATTTTTAAATTTAGTGCCAAAAAATATGTTGTGGAGGAAGGGTGTACGCGCATTCCCTTTAAATGTGTGGTACGTATTATTGCCTTGCATGCATTTCTAATTGATTAGTAATAATAAATCTGTTGATAAGGGAGGGTGTGCGCGCATCCGCTCTAAATGTATGTGGTGAATAATACTTATTATTAATTTACGTACATTACTGTGTGATCAGTAGCGAAAAATCTATTGATAAGAGCGGGTGCATGCGCATTCATTGTCGGATTTATGAGTTTTTCTTATGAAGATATATTTTTATATAAAATTTAACAATTTTTAAATTTTGATATTGAAACATTTTAATTTTATATTATGATTATAAAATATATTTATATATAAATACTAAAGTATTTAAAAATATTAGCTAAGTTTAATTAAAAGAAGTACAAGTTGTTTACATAATTTATTATTGTTATGAAATGAAATAGACTTGATTATTTACCAGAATTAATGCAAGATTTAAACGAGATATATGCTATACATTTTTAGTTCATCTGTTTGATGAATATTATAAATTTTTACATAATATAAAAATTAAAAACATATATATTTTTTTTGTGTTGATTATGTATAGAATATATGAATATTTTCTTCAGAATTTAAATGACCTTAAAAACATAAATTTATTTGGGATATGATTATTATCATGTAGCGCCTTATGTTTATGTTTTAAATATTTTTATCTCAATGTGAACATAAAATGCACACCTACTAATATTTTAAAATAAATAGTAAAATACTTTCGCTAAACTGTTATATTAGAACTATGCATAGAACTTAAATGAAAATTTATTTTCTTTCATCATTATTGTGTGGAAATTTAAAAAAAGAACCATAACAAATTTTTTACACATCCCTTGTATTTTCCTATTTCTACATTTAGTGTATTTAGCTATGTAGTTTATTCGACCAAAGTTCAAGATTTGGTATGCATTTTCCACACCACCCAAGAGGTATGCATAAAGGTGCGTTACCGAGTTTAGGTGCCGGTTCCCCAAGAGGCATATACACCATTATTTATTCGTTATAATTTTTTACAGATTTTTACAAAAAAAAAAAAATTAACAAAATAATAATTACAATACTTTTAAAAATTAATTGCAAATTTAAATATACATAAACTTAAAGCAAAAAAATTATTAAAATAAAAATTTAATTTAAAAAATTAATTTATATGTAAAAGTCAACTTAATATCATGTGGAAAACTAAGCCTATAAATGCGTTACACGCAAGAGCTTTTGCTTATAGTCAGGTGTATTCAGAACCCTATTAAAAAATTTTAACAGGAAATATATGCATACCCTTATAA
>NW_024032121.1:0-11907 GCF_002237135.1 Teleopsis dalmanni | reverse complement strand
TATTCTCAGGAATTCTTACTAGCCTCTGACTATTAGTGCGTTTCGGACGACAGAGTAGTTCAAAGTGTATAGCCCGATGATCCGACATTGTTAGTCTATCAGCGACCCTCCATTTCTCAATTTTCTGTGTCATTGCGCCTGAGCACAGGGTTAGGTCAATAACTTCTGACCTTCGTGCGTCAACGAAGGTAGGTTCTAACCCCCTGTTTACAATCATCAGATTGTATTTTTCAACAAACTCGAGGAGAGATTCCCCTCTGTTGTTACTATCGCTGCTACCCCACACAATGTTGTGTGCGTTCGCATCACATCCTATGACAATTTCTAGCCTTTTCGTCCTACAATACTCCATCAGTCTGATTACCTCCTGACTGGGAGGTGGTTCAGTAGAGTCGTATGGTAGATAGGCTGACGCCACGATAAAAGTATTTGCATCACTCCCTACTCTTACCGTAGTAAGATCTGGTGAGCATAGATGAGGCAATTGGATGCATTGTATCCCCTTCCTCACCATTATGGATGTCCTTATTTTACCAGCTGCCTGTGGAAAGAACAGCGTGGCAACTGATGTACCAAGTCCCATAATAGCGTTTTGAACAATCCAGGGCTCTTGAATCAGTAGTATGTCCAACTTTTCTTCGTCAAAGTGTCGCAGGATCATTGCTGATGCTGCTTTACTGTGATGAATATTCAGTTGTTCAACCTTTATGTTTTTCTGGTATGGGCCCACCCGCCTCCCTAACGGTCTACACAGACCCGCTAGCCCCATACCAGAGGCGTTGTCTTGCTCGTCGTGCATCCCTTTAGAATTTCACTTTGGCTTGATCAAGACCACAGTTGAGCCTACCCCCTGCGGTCTTAATCACCTCCGCGTCTTCTTTCGGGCACCACACTGTGAGCCTGACGCCAGCACTGCTCTCCTCGCCAAACTTGTTGAAGTTAGTAACTCTCCACTTTGAAGTGTCCTTAACACAGCTGTTTTGCTTCTGCAGTCTGCTAAGAATACTTTCCTTGCCTACAGTAGAGTCGTACACAAAAATAAGTAATCTTCTTTCGTTGCGCAACGCCGTTAGCGTGTCAGCCGTCAGCTTAGCTTCAGGCCAAAGGCCTTCCAACTTAGTTACCGTGCTGATTAGCCATGCCTTTGACTGTTGGTTCTTTCACTTAATGGTAATGTACCCATCCTCAAGGCGAGCGTTGCCAACAAACCCTATGTCACCTATTCCGCCATCTAAGGACTCCACGGCGTTCAACAACGATGCTTTAAAAGCAACTAAGTGTTTCTCGCCAAGAGGTCCTTCGACTCTTGAATCGGTGATGCCCATATTGAGATCCGTCCCAGCGAACTGGGCATAGGACCTCTTATGGGCAGGGCCATCCTTTGCGTCTCCTACTGCCCGCCTGCCGTAATTCTGTTTATTTGCAGCCTTAATTGTGCTAGGTAGATGGTCCGCTCTACTGGTCTGGGGCCCCACTTGCTTAACAACAGTTATAAGTTGTCTGCCTTGTTTTGGTTGGTTAACACCCTGTATGGGTTGTCCGCCTTTTTTAACCCCAGTTCCGTTTTGCGTTCTCTTCTGGTTATCAGCCGCTAAAGGTTGTCCACCACGCCGACCAACAGTCCTTTTACCAACCAATGCGGGTCGGTTGAGTGCCTGATAAGGTACTCTACCTCGTGCACTGGTTGGATCTTTGACTGTCGATTCAGCTTGGCTGACATCCTTTACTGGTTGTCCACCATCAGAGTTATCGCCTGTGATTCTAGCTGACGGAGTTGAGCTTGCTGTCGGAGCTTCCGGGCATCCGCCCTTATACCTCTTTGCTAGCTGCTCTTCCTCCAGCGATGATTCCACATGCGATAGTCCGCTGAGTCGATCGGCTAGTTGTTCAACCGATCTTGTGGCTTTTGCAGCCTTTTGCCTCTCTCTTCTTCGCTTCTGCTTCTCCCTCTTGTTCAGACGGATACGCTCGGCCAAGTCGAGATCAGTCTTTGTCATGTTTCCAACTGTTTTGGTTAACGGATCAGCCTCTTGCGGGGCTTCTTCGTCCACCATTTTGTTGGTCTCATGACCGTCATGCGTTGTGGTGTCTGAAGCTAAGGCTATCAGCTCGGTCTGTGAGGCCTCATTGTCCACCTTATCAGCATCAACCACTTCGCCTTGAGTTGGTATATTTAGAATTTGTTTATCAATTTTGATTCCCACGAGTTGCGAAGAGAGATATGTCCACCTGCGGAGAGCTTCGCATTGCACAGGTAAGGCTGTTTAATACAGGAGGTCGCCAGGTATCCTGAGTTCGCTACTAAGACTGCTTCTACCCCAGCAGCCAAGCTAAAGGCGTAGCTGTTCCACCTTAGTTTGGGGGGTTTTATTTCTAATACAGACAATCCATTTATTCACACATTCATACAATCATTCTCACTGCTCATACACTAAAAGGGTGTTTTCCTTCACCCCGCCCGACTATCTGCGTCAAACGATAAGCAGAGACATGACCGTACTTATCGCTTGACAGTTGACCTGATAGATAGTCGCACTTCCCGAAGGCTGCTCAACTTAGCAGGGCCTGAGCAAATGCCGGGCCGACCTGCTAGCAGAAGGGTCGTCTTATCAGGAATCGTAGCAAGCTACTTTGACCTGTGCGCCCTCACGACTTACCAGGAATCGTAGAAGTTCTACTTTAACCTGTGCATTTTCTCTTTTAGTCGCCTTTTACGACAAGCAGAGACAAACTGAGGTGGTATTCTTATCCCGCCACCACACGGAAGAGCAGCAATCTATGTAAGAGCAATTCTAAAAACAGGTACAATCATAGTACGGCTACTTTGCTCAAAATCAAGAGTAGCGCCATTAAAAAGGCAAACAATTCCACGATTAAAATTGTGCGCAGCACTTCTGGGAGCCCAACTGTTAGCGAAGGTTAAACAAGTTCTTACATACGATAACCACAAATACTTTTTATGGACAGACTCACAAGTTGTATTATACTGGATCAACTCTAACTCAAATATTTTTCAAACATTTGTAGCACATAGAGTAGCACGAATTCATGAAATATCTAATGCAAGCCAATGGCGTCATGTAAGGTCCAAATTAAATCCAGCAGACCACCTATCAAGGGGTTTACAACCTACGGAATTACATTCCAGTCACATGTGGTTTTTTGGACCACTGTTTTTATATGGAAGCGAATCATCATGGCCAGGTCCAATTGCTCAGGAACATCTTATAACTGATCATTCTGAAACCAAAAGGAGGGCGCTTGAAATGCAATGCTCAACACAACCTTCAATCGTAACTTCAGCAATCACCAGCATTACTGAAGATTTCATCTATAAGATCAATTATAGAAACTCGTTTGCAAGATTGCAACGAATCATTGCGTACGCACTACGATTTGTAAAATACTCCAAAGGCAAAGAAAACAGGCACACTACCTCTTTAATATTAAGTCCAGACGAGTTGAACTCATCATTACAAGTAATCATACGTATAATACAACAAAGCGATTTCAGGGAAGAATTGCAGCAATTACACTCAAATGGAACAGTGCACAAAACTATTTCTCTCTTCAGTTTAAGTCCATTCTTAAATAGTAACGGAATTCTAAGAGTCGGAGGTCGACTTTCATCATCACTTATAGCTTATGATACCAAACATCCAATGGTATTGCCATATAATGATTAAATTGTGAAAAGTGTTTTCGTTGATGTTCATAGAAAAAACATGCATTGTGGTGCACAAGCATTATTGCCACAAATCCGACTTCAATTTTGGCCCATCAAGGGAAAGATAATGGCTCGATCAACGGTTCAACATTGTGTCCGCTGCACAAGAAGCAGACCAACAACATTTCAACAAATAATGGGTCAGCTACCACCAGCGAGAGTTTAACCTTCAAGGCCATTCTACAATGCAGGAGTAGATTTTTGTGGACCATTTTGGGTTCACTACAAAATCAGAGGAAAAAGACCACACAAGGTTTATGTAGCAGTGTTTTGTTGTTTTGCCACAAAAGCAGTCCATTTAGAAGTGGTGAGCGACTTAACTTCTGATGCATTTATTGGTGCACTGAAGAGGTTCATAGCTCGACGAGGACATTGCAATACGCTGCATTGTGACAATGCTACAAATTTTGTTGGTGCGAACAATAAATTAAATGAATTATCCGAACTGCTACGTAGAACTTCTGTTCAAAATAAAATAGTTCAAACATACAGTGATAAATTAATCACATTTAAATTCATTCCACCTCGAACTCCACATTTCGGGGGTCTTTGGAAGGCAGCTGTTAAATCAGCTAAATATCATTTAGTTCGAAGTACATCAACAGCTTCATTAACCTATGAAGAGTTGGAAACGATCATTGTGGAAATTGAAGCAATATTGAACTCAAGACCATTAACACCAATGTCATCAGATCCAAACGATCTTGCCGCATTGACACCAGGTCACTTCCTAATTGGTGAACCACTCACTGCACCTATAGACACCAATGTTCATGGGACAAATCACAACCTACTTACCAGGTGGAAATTGGTTTCTCATTTGAGACTTGAATTTTGGAAAAGATGGAACGCTGAGTACTTAACAGAACTACAACAGCGACATAAATGGAAGGTTCCTGTTGACAATGTCAAAGAAAACACGATGGTCATAATCAAAGAAGACAATACAGCTCCACTTAACTGGCCCTTAGGTCGTGTTATGAAAGTGTTTCGAGGCGATGATGGCATGGTACGAGTAGTGGAAATGAAGATAGTTGCAGGAATTTGTAAACGGCCTATTCATTTGCTTGCTCCACTGTTTCGAGAAGATGAAGAGAAAGACGAAAAACGAAAACATCATTCAAACATAAGCCAGGAAGATACCTTGGTAATTCCATCAAAGAAAATAAAGTTGCCCCAACAAACAACATTATTCGCAATTATTCTCACACTATTCTTTCTGCCAATTATATTGGGCAATCCTGTAACCACAACACAGCTTAATTCAAGTATTGGTCTCTCCTTCGAAAATATGGGCACTGTTTAGATGGTAACAGGTGAATGGAAAATGGTTGTTTATTATGAATTAGCTCCAGTACAGACTCAATATAATACATTCGTTAATGGAATTTCTGCACTAGATAAATTGTGCATCAAACTACAGCAGGATTCGGCTTGTCACACGCTCGTAGGTACGTTTGAGCATACAAGAGATGATATCCTACAGGAGAAGATTTTATTAAACAACAGACGAGATAAACGAGGAGCCATAAACCTCGTTGGAAATGTGGCAAAGGCTTTATTTGGGGTTCTGGACTCAAATTACGCAGAGGATATGTCACAAACAATAAATCAGCTAAAGGAAGATGATAACCACCTAGCTAGATTGCTGCAGAATCAAACCTCCATAATAGATTCAACATTAAATATACTTAAACGTGATGAAGAAACTGTTAATAGTCAACTTGGTCAACTTCAAGATCAAATTAGCCAAGTACTAAATCGAATCGACAATGAAACCGAACAAATTAAAATTACGCAGATATTCATATCAATTGCAATACAATTGACACTGATGGGTGCTAATTTGCAAAGAATACAAGCGGAAATTATAAATGTTTTAATTGACTCTCATCACGGAAAAATAAGTCCTCTATTGTTATCACCTCAACAACTCAAAAATGAGATTAAACATATAAGAAGTCATATTCCACCATCTCGACGATTTCCGGTTAATCAAGATGATTTAGTTCAACTCTACAAAATAATGGAAATATCTGGTGCAGTAACTAAGGAACAAATCATATTTGTTATTAAGGTACCACTTATAGATTCTTATGACATGGAACTATTCAGAATATTACCTATACCAACAGTTATACACAACACCATTTTAACAATCAAAAGTGATGTCTCGTTTATAGCAGTAAACACATTTCGAGATCAATACATTCCCCTGCGAGAAAATGAGCTAGATAATTGTCAAATTCCGAACAAGGCGGTGTATGTTTGTTCTAGAAAGCATATAAAACTAGGCAGATACGCAGAAACTCATACGTGTGAGAAAGAATTATTTAATAATCGAACCACAACAAGCTGCAGATTAACACAGTTATCCAATAAGATGGTTTGGACGAAAATGGAACAAACAAATCAATGAATATATGCTACAGTGAATAGAACTGAGATGTCATCTGTTTGCGGAACACAATTAAATCAAGTCACGATAGAAGGATCGGGGATTTTAACATTACGACCAGAATGTACAATAAGAAACAATCTAGTTACAATTCAAGGTCATTACTCATTGCCATCTGTAGTTCATTCATCATTTGTTCACGTAGAACAGCTTGCATCCATAACTACACCAAATGAAATAAAAACAATCATCACCAAGGCTGACGATCATCTTGAGACACAACTGAAAGAACTATCAATGTTACATCAAAGGTTAAAGGCTATGGATAAGTTTTCAGTTAAGGCCGAACCAGTTTCTCAACCACACCATATAATTAGTTACGTGGGAACTATTTTACTGCTGACATTGTGTTGCACTTACATAATATACAAATCTATGAAGAAGTGTAAACAAACCCGACGAAAAGATGATTCACCTCAATCTGAGTCCACAGCATATCCACAACCTACCCCAAGACGGCAACAGCTCGTTGTGGAAGTATAAGTAGTTGAGTTATTATTATACCACTCAACGGAGGGGAGAATGTTAAGGTAGAAATTAAGTAATAAATAAATTATTTCACATTGTTAAATTGTGTCATTCAATTTATATTTTAAGCAATTTAGCAATTGTGAAATAATTTATTTTGAATATTTATGTTAAGCTGAGGCAACAACTTAATTGGAGCAACGGTGAAATATGCAACCTTGCATTTTGCATTATTAATAGTGTTCCAATTAATTTGTTGCTGAGGTATAATTATTATTAATAAAATTATTGCACAAAAATTGTATAAAAGAAATTGAAACAATAAAGAAAGTAATCAATCAATAAAAACTATTCTTTGATTCTTGTCGAAAACCTAATTCTGCTTTATATAGAGTAAGTTTCAAGTGCTTAATCTATAACCAATAAGCAATATTCAATAAGTTAAAGTGCTTATTGAATATTATAAGAATTAAGGCTTTTCAAATATACACATTACTTTAAAAATTTAATAATTTAAAATAACGAAGATTCAATAATTTTTATAAAATATCTGATTAACCGAAAATGTTAAATTTACTTTTGATTTATTTAATTAATTTTATATCGTATTTTGTAAATACTATGTTCATATATTTTTCTACACTATTTAAAAAAATAAAAACAAAATAAAAAAAAAAAAATATATATAATTACAATTACGTATAATTATATATTTATATAATTACATATATAATTACAATTTTATATGTATATACCTCTATGTTTTCTTAAAGTGCATGTCCATGTTAGCATTTCCTTTAGATAGCAAAATAGAAAAACAAGATAGCAAAATATATGTGCGGTCCCAAAGCTAAATTCGACAGGCCACAAGCCAATGTGGTGAATGAACTAGAAATATTAGATAACAAGGGGGACATTACATGGTATCTTATAGTCGTAATATTAATACCATTTTCACAAATGGCAATAAAATTATACCAATTACACAAAAACGCACTAAAAAAAAATACACGAGAGCAATATCAGTTGCACAAAATTTAGACAGTGTATAATATTTGTTTACACTTCCACAAAATTCTATTTTCTATTTTCCCCAATCAATTGCCTTTCAATCAATTTTTTTCAACCAATTACTTTTTCTTTCGATCAATTGCCTATAATCACCATCACCTAATGGTAGATGGAATGGCAACAGATCATAATTAAAATCAGTGCCCATAAAGAAGTTTTTGACAAGTCGTATAAAAGCCTAAATATTAATAGGCACACGACATCAGAAACAATCGAAAAGCACATAAACATCCTCCTTCATAGTTTAGAGAATATACGAGTAATACTAAACGTAAATTACTCGCGGCTTACTTTAGAACATAAAAAACAAGCCGAAAGTTTTTTTATAAATAACAGAGAGAAAATTTTAAAAATCTCTGTAAAAAAGGCATAGAAATAAAATTGCCTGATAAAATACATGAGAAAATCTCATATAACTACACGTTAATAAAACCAGAAAACATTGACACTAACAAAATGCCACAAACATCAATAGAATTCTTGGGAATCGCATCTAAAATCGTATCAGATTTTGATGGTACTCCCGAAAATTTGGTAAGTTTTGTAGCATCACTAGAACTTCTTAGCAGTGTCAATGATGGCAATGACGTAGTTGCAATCAACCTAATAAAGACAAAACTAAAAGGAGCAGCAATAAATCTTATCACAGGATCAGAAACGACGATACCACAAGTAACAGAATCTCTAAAGAAGAAAGTTAAAGGCGAATCCGTTGATGTCGTCACTGCAAAGTTGATGAATATTCGTCAAAATTCCAAACCGTCGAATACATATGCCAAGGAAGTCGAAGAGCTTACAAAAAAGCTACAGTGTGCATATTGTAATAATTTTAATGTTTATTTTTGTAATCGTATTATTTAAAAATCAAAGACAGGTCGTTTTGAGTGTTCATTAGAGACTCATTTTATTAAATTTTTATTCTTAACTCTAACATAATTTCTTACAACTAATTTCCAATAGAATCTTATGTATTGATTCTATTGGTTAATACTTATAATACTTGCGTCTAATTGGTTAACCCAAATTAGACGTATATAATATTCTTACAGACATAACTTATCAATAAATGGTGTACTATTAACTAATGCAAGTGTTCTACATATGGTTTCACTTGAAACCGTTTATTCTATTGACACAGTTTTGACTTATGCATATTGCACATATGGTGCAATGTGCGGCTCAGTTATTTGTCATCAAAGTAATGACAAAATAAAGGCTCATATTTCCTGACAATAGTTTGTCATAAATTTTATCAAAATAGAACTGTGTCAATGTTTACTTTAAAATATTTAGAACAATTGAATGTTTTGTGATATGTGTGGTCTCATACCCATATCACATTACACCCTTATTCTTTAAAGAAAAAAAAAATTTTTTTTTTTTTGAAGTATATTTATTATATCATTATTTCTTTAATAGAACTTGAACTTGCAAAACTAACATGTAATAAGTTTTTATTTATAATTAAAAGTTATTAATGATAATTGAAGTAATTGCATATTACATTACATATATTGTGCTTATTTTTATATGAAGTTTTCTTACTCTATTTTTGTTTACTAATGATTAATATAATAAAGATTATGAATTGTATAAAGTTATTAATATTATATATAGATAATAATAATTGTATTTGATGACAATTATTAATAATAATTATGTTTTGTATTATTTTTATGTATTACTTTATTTTCTTCACCGTCATTTATCGTTAAATTAGTGCCATTAATATCTATTACTTCAAAGGGGCCTATGTATGGGCTAGTGTGTTTTCTTTTATTCTGAGATTTTACTAATACTTTATCTCCTATTTCTAACCTAATTGGATTATTATTATAATTAGTTTGTTTTTGTCTTTTAATTTTGGCATCATGTGTGAACTTTCTAGCTTTTTCAATCGATACTTTGAGACGAGCTTTCAATTCGTTCGCGTAATTTTCTAAATTGAATTTACCTATATCATCCTTGAGTTTTTCATCAGGAAGTGAGGGTAGTTTGCCAAAAACGAGTTCATGTGGCGTATAGCCAGTGTCTATGTGGGGTGAGGTATTATATGCAAAAGCATAGTATGGTATCCATCTGTCCCATTCTTCTTCTTCAGTAAAATTTAAAAGATATTCATTGAGGACTCTATGATTCCTTTCTATTGTACCAATTGTTTCATGGTGGTAAGGAGTTGAGAATACTTGTTTTATATCTAATAATTCTGTGATTTTTGTAAATAATTCATTTACAAACTCAGTTCCTCTGTCTGATTTGAGTATTTTGAATAAACCGAATTTTAATATTAGTTGTTCAATTAATGTTTTAGCTACTGTATGTGTTTCTTTTTTTACTATTGGATATGCAATGATGAATCTACTTAATTCACATTGCATTGTGAGAATATATCTAAATCCATTTGAAGGACGAAGAGGGCCTACGGTATCAATTTCTATTGTTTCGAAAACGTTTGTAGGTGTTGTTGTAATTTCTAATTGTTCTTTTGTATGTTTCGTTTGTTTGTTGATTTGACATTTGTGACATGTACTGATATATTTATGAACCATTTGTTTCATTTTGCTCCACGTATACCGTTGTTTTAATTTTGTGAAGGTTTTCCTTACACCTAAGTGTCCGCTGTAAGGAGTATTATGATATTCTTCAATGAGTCTGTATCTTTTTATTGTATCCGTGATTTGTTCTGGGCTTTTATAAATTAATATTTTGAGACGTTTTTCGTTTTTATTTCTTCGTTGCAACGTATTTATAATATTCTTAAATTCTTCTTTTGCCATGGCATCAAATATTGTATCTTCTTGTGCTAGCGCTAATTCATAGATTTTAAAATTTTCTATTTTGGATATGAGTTTCTCCATGATCGAAATCGGCTTCGTAGGTACTTCGCTCATTTCCACTTTTACTACATTATTCACAATGTGTAATTTTTCTTTATTATTTTTATTTATATTAAATAAAATTTCGGATGGACTTACACCGACGCTAGTTGAATCTTATTCAACTAAGGCAGCTGTTAAGGCGATAATAAAAAATACTAGCAACGATAGAGTTCGACTAGTAATAGAATCGGGAACTTTCAACAACATGAGTGAGGTGGTAGCAAAGTTCGTAAACTCCTGCATTGAATCAAATAGTCAACCATCCGCAATACTACATTTCGGAAGTAGACGCGGGCTATTTAATGGACGCTGAGAGTCCTATAGACGTGGACAACCAAATGGACGCGTACAATTTCGAATACGCGGGCAATATAGGAACAGCTACAATAGTAATAGCGGATATAATCCTATTAATAGGAATAACTACCAGAACAACAGAGTACAAAACAGAGGAAATGTTCGTATTATACAGGAGACGGAAAACGAGTCCACCCCAGGTGCTCAATTATTAAAAACATTAACAGAAAAATATATAATATTAATTTAAATCTTGCCAATTTCATTTTAGCTAGATCCACACTAAATAATAAAGTATCAACATTTTTAATTGATACGGGTGCGGATATTTCTGTAATTAAAAATAAGAAATAGAAAAAGTTAGTATTAATTCGAATGCTATAATAAGCCTTACCGGCTTATGAGATGGTATAAAATATACTTTAGGAAAAGTTGAAACAGATCTCAAAATTGAAAACATGCTAATACAACATAGTTTTCATGTTGTCGATGATGATTTTCCCATTCCGTCGAATGGAATACTTCGGCTCGATTTTCTTAAAAAATACAATTGTATCCTTGATCAAGACATTCTAATATTGAGGCCATATAATTTCCCTCAACATCTGGCCATACGAATGGTAAATAACCTCAGAATAAACTCAATTTCACTTCCGGCGAGATCTGAAGTTATTAGGACCATTGTTACAGATTCCTCCTACGAAGAAATATTTATACCCCATCAAGAAATACAGAATGGTATTTTTGTAGCAAATACAATAACAACAAGTAAACGTACGTATGTACGTATAATTAACACTACCAATCAACACGCCTTCATACCAAATCTTAAAATTATTACAGAAGATCTTAACGATTACAGTGTAATATCAAAACCACCAATAACCAATGATAACATAAAGTTGGAAAAATTATCGAAAAAATTCCCCGCTTTTGTAAAAACAAAATCAGAAAACTTGTGCAAAAAATATATAGATATATTCGCACTCGAATCGGAATCTATCTCA
>NW_024032120.1:0-11914 GCF_002237135.1 Teleopsis dalmanni | reverse complement strand
CCACAGGTCTACTTAGCAAATTGAGTTTGTTTTCAGATTTCTACTCTATAATATTTATACTCAATGGTTGCACCAAAGACTTAACATGATTTACTTTGCACTATGCAAATAAAAATTTCACTGCAAAGTCTTTGCATAAAATGCAAAGCAAAGCGTTGCACCAAAAAATCAGATCACTTTCATTTTGTATTGGTTTTTGAAAGCATTTCGTTTCTGTTTGTATGTCTTTTTTGTTTGTTTGATATTTTGATGCTATGAGTACATGATTTATGCATAGTATCAAAGAGTATATACACATAGAGTGTGCATGTCGAACAAAATATCAGTCACAAAAATTTTGTTCTACTGGTTTTTTAAAAACCCAGGAATTACTCAATATTTGAGTCCTTTTACTATATGTGTGCAAAGAGACTGCATTTTCATTGATATGTGCACATTATCACACTCAACCGCTCTTTTGGTTATAAATATGCTCTTTTGGATATGAAAACATATGTATATACATATATGCATTTTATATTATGTTCGTTTTCTTTAATTTGTATGTATATTTAAATATGTTTATATTTCGTTTATTAAACTATTTTATATGTTTTGTTCTTTATTATTTTACTAATATTTACAATATTACACTTTAATTTAATTCTAAGAATACTTTCGTTTTGAAAGTATTTTTTAGCTACGTACCCTATTGTGTATCTTAAAGACAATAAATCAATATTTATGTTCTTTGAATTGGAAAATGCATCTGATATAATGCAATTTTCGATGTCATTGCACTCTAGATCAGAGTAGGCTTCTACTGCACAGTTACTAGACACCCTAGAGTTATTTTCATAGAGTTCTATCAAAGAAGAAGAAAGCACATCATCAAGGCACTTGTTATCATTATCCTCACTTTTTTCACAGTTGGCTACTTTTTTAGCGTATGTATATGATATTATAAGTCACCATTTATATATGGTGCAATTTTTTACCTAAATATGTTGTTTTTTAGAAACCTTTACAATAAATAATAAGCAATAAAATAAAAATAACTTAATAATAAAAAACAATAAACTATTAAAATTAAAAACAAAACCGCATAAAAGAAGGATTAGCGGGGTGGTCTATAGCGCAACAAGAACAGGTAGTTTGCACTTATATTATCACAGTCGTCATCGTAAGCAATATTTATAATATAATAACTGTCCTTATATTATTACTTATTGAATTTTTTGTTAAACTTTATGAAGTTTACTGAAGCTCATATTTTGCATAATTATTCAGTAATTTCTGAGATCTGAAATATATACAAAACATAGACTGGGAACAGCAAATTTTTGTGATCCTTAAGCATTAGGCATTAGCATTAGTGAAAAAATTTTATGGAAAACTTGTATACATTTTTTGGGTATCGATTGTATTAGATTGTAGTGAAAAAAGTCGTAAAAACACGAGGGATTTTTGCAAATTTTCACTTTTAAATTTAACTGTTAATAAAATTTAAACATGTTTTTATTTAAAAATGGTAACAATATCCTAAGCTGTAAAAAATATAAAAAATAATAATTTTTCAATTAGTAGATATAAAATTATAAGGGTTCAAATTTCGCCAAAATTGTACGAAATCTCAATTTTGCCAAAATTTCATAAAATTGCGAATAACAAACAATAATTTACAAAATATACTGTGCTCTTTACTTCTATACAAATGTGTTTCAGTTAAACTTGAAAATAAAAATTTCGGTTTTACAGAAAATTCTATATAATAATGAAGAAAAAAAACGGATTGTGGACAAAAAATAAGTTTTTTGGTATTTTTGCAGACATTTATTGCTTTGATATTTTCATTAGTTGCTGTTCTTGATTTCTCAATATATTGTTAAATGCACCTTTCTACATAAAAATACCAACAACTGTAGTTCAGAGCGCAGAAAAGCAATACAAATTTCTTTAAAACTTATTAAGTATAAAATGCTTAAACACTCCAAACTCTCCCGCATGTTAAAGCTGAAAAATTAAAAATTGAGTCACAACGAGTCCATGTGACACAAAAATAACTCAAATACTATTTCCCCGATTTCTGCGACCGATTTTTGTGAAATTGCCATCACTTCATTTTTAAGATTTTTTGAGTGATGCACACTCTATGTATATATACTCTTTGATAGTATGTACTTATGAGTTTAATTTTTGTTTAAAATAAAAGTTTTTAAAATAATATTTTATTTTAATAATTTATATTATTACAATTTGTAATATTTGTATAATTTTAGTACAATTATATGTTATATATTAATACAAAACACAAAATTTCTGTATATGATTTCTTTTATTGACATTGAATCGTAGATAAAGAAGTTGTGTATATCCATAGAAACAATTTATATGCTTTTTATTAATTTTGCAGTTTGAAAAGTTATAAAAAAGAATTTAAATGTAAAGCGTATAAGTATGAGTTGTTTTAACAACAATTATATTGAAAAACAAAGTTAACAAATATAATAAGTTGCTTTTATATAAAAAATTAGTTGAAAATCTGTCATTATTATTTAATTTTAAAATATTATAAGTTATTAAAGTATAGTTTACTTGTCGCTGTGTATTATCCTAATACAAAAGAAACCTACGCATAAAGGGCCTAAGTTACTGATTTTATTTAGAACATTTCTCTCAATTTATGCAAAATTACCTTAAAACTAACTTAACTAATTTTACTATCAACGTTAAAATAATATGTCTGTTATCACTAATTTTAGTGGACTGTATTATTTTTAATTACATTTCAAACAAGGTTCAAAAAACGACGGAAGTCCAGGCACTTGTGTTTTTTTCTTCTATTGTCTTTAGAAATATATTTTTATTATCGTAATTAGATACGGATAATTAGATATTTAAAAATGTTACAATGTTAGCTTTTATAGGATATTTTTTACCCATGTTCTTTCTTAGTTCATAATTCGGAAAATTTGAACAATAACAGACTTATAATAATAATAAACTGTTCATTATAATAAATAAGTGTTCATGCTTGAACAATATAATTCACATAAAATATTTATATTAAATGTAATATAAAGTTTTTTTTAGAAACTGAAGTCTTTAATTCACAATTTAAAAGTATTGTCCGGTAATATATCCCTTTAATTATTGCAACTAAATTTATTTCAAAAACAGCAATAATATTTGCTTCAACTAATTTTCTATTTCTATTTTTTTAAAAATGGATCTTCCACTGAGATGTGACATGCCGTGAATTGATGCGAAAACTTTATGACGCAAAGATACTGGCACGTATGGTCGAATTATTCCTGTAGACACATCGCAGAACAAGGAATTATTGTCGTTGAAAACAATTGCTTGTAGCTTTAAAGATGTTTACCCGTGCAACAGCGTTTTTAATTCTTGATCGTTTTGTTGTTCCTCTGCAAAGGTTGATATATTGACAGCAGTTGGCAGCGATACAGCTGAAATACGAGAAAGAGCACCTGCCACAGCATTGTCACTCCCAGATAGGTGTACAATGGTTGTCGAAAATTGGGAAATATAAACGAGGTGGCGGAGCTGCCGTGGTGGCGCCTTCTCTGGTTTTTGTTTGAAAGCATATATCAGCGATTTGTGGTCCGTTTTAATGACTAAAACTCTTGCCTCTAGGAGGTGTTTGAAAAAACGCATGGCGCTGTAGATAGCTAATAATTTTCCATCATAAGCGCAGTAATTTTTTTCAGTTGGTGAGAGTTTTTTTGAAAAAAACCCGAGTGGTGCCCAAGTGCCCTGGTCATATTGTTCTACGGCAGTGCCAATAGCAACGGCAGATGCATCACAGATGAGTGCCAGCTCGGCATCAGGTGAAGGATATGCAATTAGTGCAGCATTCGCAACGCTCTGCTAACAGTTATTAAACGCATCGAGACTTTCAGGGGTCTAAGAGATTTTTTGTTTGTCATTCTTTTTAATGTTTCGTACCAGATCACCAAGCTGTGCTTGATGTTGCGATGAGTTTGGTATGCAACGCCGGTAGTAATTCAGAACACCTAGAAAACGTGCTAGCTCACTGACTGTGTCAGGTTGTTTGTAATTCACTATTGCTTCAATGCGGTCCTGTGGTGGTCTAATGCCATTCTTGCTGACCGTGTAGCCCAGAAAGAGAATTTCCAATTTACCAAATTGACATTTATTGACATTTATCCTGAGTCTATGTTGGCGCAAAATGGTAAACACTGTTCGGAGATGATGTTCATGCTCCTCTATGGACGTTGAAGCTATGAGAATGTCGTCAATATAGCAATAAACGAAATCAAGGCCGCGAAAAATTTGGTCCATGAAACGTTGGAATGTCTGCGTCGTGTTTTTCAATCCGAACGGCAATGTACTGGAACTCAATCAGGCCAAAAGGTGTGCTCTCGGCAGTTTTTTGGATGTCGTCCTCTGCCATTGGGATTTGTTAATATGCTTTCACTAAGTCGAGTGCTGAAACCAGTGTTTTGTTGTGTAACTTTTCTGCAAAATCATGCACGTGAGCGATAGGATACTTGTCTGGTATCGTTATTGCGTTCAACTTTCGATAGTTGCCACAAGCACTCCAGGCACCATTATTTTTCGCCACCATGTGTAGGGGACTTGCCTATGGACTTTTTGACAACTTCAAATATCTTGGTCCAGTAATAAAGTGATTTCGGCTTTTGCCACAGCAAGTTTCTGTCCAGATCACCTTCTTGGACGATCAAACACAGTGTTGCCTCTTGTTTCAATTTGATGAGTCACCACATGCTTTTGAGCTTCGGGAAGTGGCTGTTTTAACACTGGTCGTGTAATATCAACGACTTCTTTGAGCAGTTTGCTGAACTTGGTTGTCTCGTCTATTGTATATATGGTTGATGGCGGAAAAGCTGAAAGACCACCTCGTGTGTTAAGCTTCGTCGTCATGTCTATAAGCTGTTTGCTTCTTAGATCAACTAACAAATGAAAATGGTTTAAGAAATCCGCATTTGGCAACTTCACATTGGGATGATACTTTGGTACGTAGATGATTTGGGTGGCTATTTCTGATTGCATTGTGTTGTTGCTAAATGCGGATTTCTTAAACCATTTTCATTTGTTAGTTGATCTAAGAAGCAAACAGCTTATAGACATGACGACGAAGCTTAACACACGAGGTGGTCTTTCAGCTTTTCCGCCATCAACCATATATACAATAGACGAGACAGCCAAGTTCAGCAAACTGCTCAAAGAAGTCGTTATATATTACACGACCAGTGTTGAAACAGCCATTTCCCGACGCTCGAAAGCATGTGGTTTTTCATCAAATTGAGACAAGAGGCAACACTGTGTTTGATCGTCCCAGAAGGTTATCTGGACAGAAACTTGCTGTGGCAAAAGCCGAAATCACTTTATTACTGGACCAAGATATTTGCCATTTGTCAAAAAGTGCATAGGCAAGTCCTCTACACATGGTGGCGAAAAATAATGGTGGCTGTCGTGCTTGTGGCGACTATCGAAAGTTGAACGCAATAACGATACCGGACAGGTATCCTATCGCTCACGTGCATGATTTTGCGGAACAGTTACATAACAAAACGTTGGTTTCAGCACTCGACTTAGTGAAAGCATATTAACAAATCCCAATGGCAGAGGACGACATCCAGAAGACTGCCGAGAGCACACCTTTTGGCCTGATTGAGTTCCAGTACATGCCCTTCGGATTGAAAAACGCGACGCAGACATTCCAACGTTTCATGGACCAAATTTTTCGCGACCTTGTTTCGTGTATTGCTATATTGACGACATTCTTATAGCTTTAACGTCCATAGAGGACCATGAACATCATCTCCGAACAGTGTTTACCTTTTTGCGCCAACATAGACTCAGGATAAATGTCAACAAAAGCCTATTTGTTAAATTGGAAATTCTCTTTCTGGGCTACATGGTCAGCACGAATGGCATTAAACCACCATAGGACCGCATTAAAGCAATAGTGAATTACAAACAACCAGACATAGTCAGTGAGCTAGCACGTTTTCTAGGTGTTCTGAATTATTACTGACGTTGCAAACCACACTTATCGCAACATCAAGCACAGTTTAGTGATCTGGTACGAAACATTAAAAAGAATGACAAACGAAAAATCTCTTGATAACTGTAAACACAGCGTTGGGAATGCTGCACTAATTGCACATCCTTCACCTGATGCCGGACTGGCACTCTTCTGTGATGCATCTGACGTTGTTAGTGGCGCTGCAGTAGAACAATACGACCCGGGCAATTGAGTATCACTCGGGTTTTTTTCGAGAAAACTCTCAGCAACTGAAAAAAATTACAGCGCATGTGATAGAGAATTATTAGCAATCTACAGCGCCATTCGTTTTTTCAAACATCTCCTAGAGGCACGAGTTTTCGTCATTAAAACGGACCACAAACCACTGATATATGCTTTCAAACGGAAAGCAGAGAAGGCGTCACCACGGCAGCTCCGCCATCTCGATTATATTTTCCAATTTTCGACAACCATTGTACACTTATCTGGGAGTGACAATGCTGTGGCAGATGCTCTTTCTCGTATTTCTGCTGTATCGATGCTAACTTCTGTCAATTTATCAACCATTGCAGAGGAACAACAAAACGATCAAGAATTACAAACGCTGTTGCACGGGGAAACATCTTTAAAGCTAGAAGCAATTGTTTTCAATTACAATAATTCCTTGTTCTGCGATGTGTCTACAGGACTAATTCGACCATATGTGCCAGTATCTTTGCGTCATAAAGTTTTCGCATCAATTCACGGCATGTCACATCTCAGTGGAAGATCCATTTTTAAAAAAATAGAAATAGAAAATTAGTTGAAGCAAATATTATTGCTGTTTTTGAAATAAATTTAGTTGCAATAATTAAAGGGATATATTACCGGACAATACTTTTAAATTGTGAATTAAAGACTTCAGTTTCTAAAAAAAACTTTATATTACATTTAATATAAATATTTTATGTGAATTATATTGTTCAAGCATGAACACTTATTTATTATAATGAACAGTTTATTATTATTATAAGTCTGTTATTGTTCAAATTTTCCGAATTATGAACTAAGAAAGAACATGGGTAAAAAATATCCTATAAAAGCTAACATTGTAACATTTTTAAATATCTAATTATCCGTATCTAATTACGATAATAAAAATATATTTCTAAAGACAATAGAAGAAAAAAACACAAGTGCCTGGACTTCCGTCGTTTTTTGAACCTTGTTTGAAATGTAATTAAAAATAATACAGTCCACTAAAATTAGTGATAACAGACATATTATTTTAACGTTGATAGTAAAATTAGTTAAGTTAGTTTTAAGGTAATTTTGCATAAATTGAGAGAAATGTTCTAAATAAAATCAGTAACTTAGGCCCTTTATGCGTAGGTTTCTTTTGTATTAGGATAATACACAGCGACAAGTAAACTATACTTTAATAACTTATAATATTTTAAAATTAAATAATAATGACAGATTTTCAACTAATTTTTTATATAAAAGCAACTTATTATATTTGTTAACTTTGTTTTTCAATATAATTGTTGTTAAAACAACTCATACTTATACGCTTTACATTTAAATTCTTTTTTATAACTTTTCAAACTGCAAAATTAATAAAAAGCATATAAATTGTTTCTATGGATATACACAACTTCTTTATCTACGATTCAATGTCAATAAAAGAAATCATATACAGAAATTTTGTGTTTTGTATTAATATATAACATATAATTGTACTAAAATTATACAAATATTACAAATTGTAATAATATAAATTATTAAAATAAAATATTATTTTAAAAACTTTTATTTTAAACAAAAATTAAACTCATAAGTACATACTATCAAAGAGTATATATACATAGAGTGTGCATCACTCAAAAAATCTTAAAAATGAAGTGATGGCAATTTCACAAAAATCGGTCGCAGAAATCGGGGAAATAGTATTTGAGTTATTTTTGTGTCACATGGACTCGTTGTGACTCAATTTTTAATTTTTCAGCTTTAACATGCGGGAGAGTTTGGAGTGTTTAAGCATTTTATACTTAATAAGTTTTAAAGAAATTTGTATTGCTTTTCTGCGCTCTGAACTACAGTTGTTGGTATTTTTATGTAGAAAGGTGCATTTAACAATATATTGAGAAATCAAGAACAGCAACTAATGAAAATATCAAAGCAATAAATGTCTGCAAAAATACCAAAAAACTTATTTTTTGTCCACAATCCGTTTTTTTTCTTCATTATTATATAGAATTTTCTGTAAAACCGAAATTTTTATTTTCAAGTTTAACTGAAACACATTTGTATAGAAGTAAAGAGCACAGTATATTTTGTAAATTATTGTTTGTTATTCGCAATTTTATGAAATTTTGGCAAAATTGAGATTTCGTACAATTTTGGCGAAATTTGAACCCTTATAATTTTATATCTACTAATTGAAAAATTATTATTTTTTATATTTTTTACAGCTTAGGATATTGTTACCATTTTTAAATAAAAACATGTTTAAATTTTATTAACAGTTAAATTTAAAAGTGAAAATTTGCAAAAATCCCTCGTGTTTTTACGACTTTTTTCACTACAATCTAATACAATCGATACCCAAAAAATGTATACAAGTTTTCCATAAAATTTTTTCACTAATGCTAATGCCTAATGCTTAAGGATCACAAAAATTTGCTGTTCCCAGTCTATGTTTTGTATATATTTCAGATCTCAGAAATTACTGAATAATTATGCAAAATATGAGCTTCAGTAAACTTCATAAAGTTTAACAAAAAATTCAATAAGTAATAATATAAGGACAGTTATTATATTATAAATATTGCTTACGATGACGACTGTGATAATATAAGTGCAAACTACCTGTTCTTGTTGCGCTATAGACCACCCCGCTAATCCTTCTTTTATGCGGTTTTGTTTTTAATTTTAATAGTTTATTGTTTTTTATTATTAAGTTATTTTTATTTTATTGCTTATTATTTATTGTAAAGGTTTCTAAAAAACAACATATTTAGGTAAAAAATTGCACCATATATAAATGGTGACTTATAATATCATATACATACGCTAAAAAAGTAGCCAACTGTGAAAAAAGTGAGGATAATGATAACAAGTGCCTTGATGATGTGCTTTCTTCTTCTTTGATAGAACTCTATGAAAATAACTCTAGGGTGTCTAGTAACTGTGCAGTAGAAGCCTACTCTGATCTAGAGTGCAATGACATCGAAAATTGCATTATATCAGATGCATTTTCCAATTCAAAGAACATAAATATTGATTTATTGTCTTTAAGATACACAATAGGGTACGTAGCTAAAAAATACTTTCAAAACGAAAGTATTCTTAGAATTAAATTAAAGTGTAATATTGTAAATATTAGTAAAATAATAAAGAACAAAACATATAAAATAGTTTAATAAACGAAATATAAACATATTTAAATATACATACAAATTAAAGAAAACGAACATAATATAAAATGCATATATGTATATACATATGTTTTCATATCCAAAAGAGCATATTTATAACCAAAAGAGCGGTTGAGTGTGATAATGTGCACATATCAATGAAAATGCAGTCTCTTTGCACACATATAGTAAAAGGACTCAAATATTGAGTAATTCCTGGGTTTTTAAAAAACCAGTAGAACAAAATTTTTGTGACTGATATTTTGTTCGACATGCACACTCTATGTGTATATACTCTTTGATACTATGCATAAATCATGTACTCATAGCATCAAAATATCAAACAAACAAAAAAGACATACAAACAGAAACGAAATGCTTTCAAAAACCAATACAAAATGAAAGTGATCTGATTTTTTGGTGCAACGCTTTGCTTTGCATTTTATGCAAAGACTTTGCAGTGAAATTTTTATTTGCATAGTGCAAAGTAAATCATGTTAAGTCTTTGGTGCAACCATTGAGTATAAATATTATAGAGTAGAAATCTGAAAACAAACTCAATTTGCTAAGTAGACCTGTGGGGGCGCGGGTAACAATGTTACATGAAATAGAGAGCACAATGAATTTCTCTACAGCGCTCTATAACATAGTGAGCACGTGCATGTAAGTTTTTTGTTATGATTTTGTTTCCTTGTACTCTATTTTGTACCCTTCTGTATTTTTATTTCATTGAAACTAAATATCACTTTTCAGCACCAAATTTAAATAGAGGAATATATTCTATTATTTTATGGTCATAGGCATATGCATATGAACATATTATTATTTTTGTTTCAGAACTTCCTAGAAATAAAGGCTACTCATATTTTTTTTAATGAATTTTATTAGTTTTGGGTTTATTCTCATATATTCCTTACATTCCCATATATATATATATACATATATACGTAGAGAAATAGATTTTTGGCCCCAAATACGGAAAGAAGATGAGGTTGTAACTGCACCATCAGAATTGGTTAAACATTTTTATATTTGTTCTTTTTATTTATTTATTTATTAACACATAAAGCTCATAATATATAAATACATACATATGTGTATACTGAAGCAATTAGTAAGCCTTTACATATACATACATATTTTTAAAAACAGTTTTAAATCAGAATCAAAACAATAAAAATAATAGTAGCATTGTTTCTGATATGAAACAAAAAAAAACCAAACTTCTTTTTACGCTTACAATTTCTTAATATTGGATGCAAAATTAATACAAACATACCTACATGCTGAGAAATAGAAAAGAAATATGTAAACATATACAGTGATGAACAAAATTATTGGCACAGCAAGCAAATTGAACTTTTGCACTATTTTTATCCTGTTAATAATGCGATTTTTAATAGTTCAATTTGCTTACTGTGCCAATAATTTTGTTCGTTACTGTATGTATGCTAGTAAAGTGCACATGCAATATGAAAGCACACAAAAAGACTAGAGTAATATTTTTTTCCTACATATACCTTCCTCATAAATTCGCAGAAGCACTGATCAATATAACAAACGACGAAAAGAGTTATTTGAGAGAATCGTTTTGCCCTTTACTTTAATTTCCAAAGCAATTCAGAAAACAAGACATGAAGAGAATGGAGTGTTTTTTGAGTGCAAAAAGGTTGCCAGCAGCAGCAACCTCATACAAAAATTTGCTTGTACGAGATTGCTACTCTATAATATTTATACTCAATGGTGCAACGCTTTTCACTTTTACTTTGCAACAAAAACTCACTCATAAGTTTTGCAAAGTGCAAAGTGAAAAGTGTTGGTGCAACAGGGCCCAGGTTTAAAAATGAATGTTTCCACATGCTTTCGAAAAAAATGTGCATGCTTAGGCAGATTGACTGAGAGAATGCAATACTTATTGTTGATGAAATGAAATTAAGGCCAGAGCTATGGTATAACTCGGTATTGGACCAAAGTGATGATTTTGAAGATGTCGACTTTTTCAGAACTGATAAAATTCATAAAAGCATATGGCTGTTCATTGTAAAGGGAATGTTTTCAAATTGGTCATTTATTTAAAATTATTTTATTAATGAAAATGGCATGGATGGAGACTGCTTAAGTAATATAATATTGGAACATTTTTTACCATAACTACTTACTTTATTTATTTTTTTTGTTCAAAATACATAGTTTAAGTGAATTAATTTTAAATAGTTATTAATAAACATGTGTTAATAAATATGTATAAAAATGTAAATATTAATATTTAATTATGTAGAAACTTCCGCTATTTTTTATGGTTATCCACGGCATATTGATCAATTTATCATTTTTTGTGTAAATATACATGAATAATATTTTAAACATGGCATCCTGGGGACACCATGTAATAAAAAACGCGCCATGAATTATACCTCAAAGGTGGTCTTGAAATTAGTGCGCTCCATACTAATAACCATACTAGGCTCCATACCTAATAACAATTAATTACGAAAATAAT
>NW_024032119.1:0-11915 GCF_002237135.1 Teleopsis dalmanni | reverse complement strand
AATTGATAAGGTTACTGAAAATACTGAAGTTCTTTCAATTGATGTATTGAATTTTGTTTTTGAGTGTAATCTTACCTATGGCTATAGTTGCAATATTCGCAATGACGTGAAAAAGAGCTTGATTGCGTCATAGGATCCTTATAAAAATAAGTTATTCTCGTTGTTTTTTAGGTGTTTTTTTTAACACCACTTATCGTGTAATTTGCCACGTATGCCACGTCGTCACATTTTTACTTTCCAAGGTAAATGAGCATATAAATTTATATAACCAAGGATGTCATGTGCACGCTCATTAGTAGGACGAATAAATTATGGCAAGCACTTGAAAACCGGGTTAGGTTGAGAATTCAAATTAATACGTTTAACACTAACGCGGTCCTTTCTTGCATTTGTTTTTGTTATTATAATTTATTCAATTTTTTTTTATTCCAAAACTAAAAATAAAGTATTTAAGCCTAAGATGTTCAGAAGAAGAGGTGTAAACTTTACCAAAATAATTAATTAAAATAAAATATTTAACCAAATTCCAAAACCTTGTAACTGCTGCTGATTAAGGCATTATTTGGTTAAGGGATTTTGTGTATGAAAAGTTTTCTTCACATTTAGAAATTCTATTCGAACTGGCTGTGGTTAAAGAAAGTGCTGTAAACTTTTTGAAGGTAAAAGGGATCATGTCTGAAAAAAAGTAATTATCAACAGAAATTTTTATTTACCATAACATACAAAATTAATTAAGGAATGTATAAATAAAGAAGAAATTCAAGTACATTAGTCACTTAAAATTTTTAATGTGCCAAGATTAATTTACATTAGATTTAAGAAAAGTCCATTAAATCCTCACAATCTATTTTAATGGGTTTTAGTTTATTCATCGACGCAATAGTTAATGTTTATCCTTCTACTTCCTTCTACTTCATATCATTTAAGCACACATATTATTAATGATAAAGATAGCTCTCAGAAACATAAAAGTTTTTTCATATATATAAAATCGGTTCTATCCTTCTTGATTTGTACACTTACTTTTTTATAATGATTGCATTGTTAATTGATTTGGCATGCTATGTATAGTGTTCGACTCTTTTGTATCTGTAGCACTAGTTATCATTAGTTACCAGAAATTCTGAATTTCACAGTATTGTAGTGGTAACCTTCCATGTTTCACTTTCATAAAAAAATAACTGCCTTAATGTTTGTTTGCAAAGGTTAGAAGTAGTGTATAAATAGTTTTATAGTTTTTTTTTGTTAAATAAAGTAATCTAAAGCCCTATTTAATCTGGTATTAGGATGGCTGAAAGTGCTCCGTTTTTATTTCTTATATGTCTTTAAGGTATATTATGGATTGTATCTATTCTAGTTGAGTTTATTATCAAATGTAATTGCAGGTAAAAAAAATCTATAATCCCTAATCCGCTGCTCGGAATCCTACTCTTTCCATTAAAAAGAGCCCGTCTCTAAAAAGTTTACAAAGATCTTAGGCTACGTACAAAGAAGTCAGGCATTAACAAGAAACAAATCTATTGCAAGTATAAATAAGTAAACCTAACAATATCCTATTAGTATCAGTTCAGTGCAAGAATTCTGATTAAAATTGCTATCAAATATTTTCACATTTATTTTTAAATCAATTATTTACAATTTTTTAATATGGTCGAATAAATTTAAAACGAACTTAATGACGATATAACATATATAGCGACTTCAAAAAACTTCATTAGCGTTTTATGTCTCTGAATAATTAATATACTTGAGTGAAATAGAAATAAAAATTGCTTCAATCAGAGAAGTAATTAAAAAATTTAACGATTTAATTTTAAAATTTATAACTATAAAAATATTGTAATATTTTTAATAAAAATATATTTTTATTTAATATTGTAAAAATCGTAATATCTGTAAAACCCTGCGAAAATCACATAATATGAAAATACAATATTGTATATAATTTTTTTATTAAATTCCCTAATAGCATGTGGTAGTGATACATGTTATATGTATAATATGTATTCATACATATATGCCTGTAAGGTCTTTTGGTGTACTCACAAAAATAATCAACCAAGAGTGCAATTCAGCAATTAGGGACACTCATAAGACACTTACTGAAAGGAACGATAAATATTTTATCTTGCGTCATCTAATATCTTTTGGCAAATTCCAAAAATAAATACAATTCATCAAGTCAATACCAAAAAGTGTTGCCTCTTAAAAAGAAACAATTTTGTGTGGAAAGCGACTAAGGAAACCTATAAAAATGGAAAACATTATTCTAATGAGAATTGAATAATGGAGGAACGTAAATGTATCTTAAATGTAATTTTTATGTTTATTTTACGCCTCGGTATGTGCTTTTTGTCTTTCTCATTCCTTTAGTATGCTATCAGGGTTGCCTCTTTCCTACATATTTTGCATTTACAACACAAACGACGACTTTGTATGAATTCCATTTAAGTATTTAATTTTTTTTTACGAAATTGCCAATATTCAAGGCTTCTTCTGCGCTACTTCCAATATTTTTATAGCATTTACCAAAGGTATTCTTACAGGTATGCCACCTCCTACTCGGCACTCCTATCCTCGTATCAGCACACTGCCTCTACGGAAAAGAAATGACGCATTGCAAATTCGCTTGGAAGGGTTTATAAGGTAAATGAAGTAAAATTTGTGCAAATGTTGTGGAAATTGTGATTTCAATTACATAGAAAGGTAAACCATGTATTTCCCTCTCCATACCGTTTAAAGCTGTTTCGTCGCTATTTCTTTTGTGCTACGTAATAGAATAATTCATGTAATGCGGTTGAATCTAACAAGTGTAACTCTTTCCATTTTAAATGAAAGAAAACTTTTATCAAACTTTTTTATCATCATTTCCTTTACGATGTTTTGCACACCTTTTTTCTCAACTTTTTTTTTGATAATAGGTGATCTAAGAAACCCAATATTTTTTTTAACAGTCGAAACCCTTTTATATATTTTAACCAAATTTTAGCAAATCTTATTGTATTAATTTAATCAAATAGGTCCACTGAAGCGCCTTTTTCCCTCTTTTTTTCTAAAAATTATCTCATCAGTGTAGCAATTGTGTAAAAAGAGAAATTTATTTTACTTTTCAGCGTCATAAAATGACCCTCTGGGCATTTGACATTAGTACTAAAGTCGTCTCCCTGCACATCGCCCCAGAATTGTACAGAATTGCGATTGTGATAATGTTTTCTTAATATTATCTTCATATTATTTTTAATAATCTTTTAATTGAAACTCTCGGATTCTATCAACTTTCATCAATTTTTTAAAGATTTGTTTTTAATGTAAAGAATTTTCTATAATTATCGTATATATAAACAAGGTTTACAAATATAAAAATATGTGTGTTTATAACTAATTGTTATTACAACCAATTTACCAATATATGGGTTTCGTATTTTCGCAAACTTATGTATAAATTTCAATGTTATTGAATTTCAATTCTTAAACATTTAATCGCTTTCTTAATATTTGTTTTTGCTGAAGGTGGAAAACATCGAAAGCCGCTATACTTGAATCCACTAAAACTAAAACCACTCATTCCACTAATCATGGGGAAAAGATATAAGATGCTTTATATTTGTGTTTTCAAACGTATCCAAGCTAGAACTGAGTACGTAACGCACGTTAATTATGGGAAGTGATGAGAATCATCTAAAGACTGGGACTTCTTAGAACTATACTCTTGGATCGGGTTACGATATTCGCGATTGTACAACGGAATTGAGTGAGGGGAGCGATCCATCTCGTTAAAGTAGAGAGCAAGATATTTAGAAGCCCTGTGGAAAAGAGCTTGCAAAAGCTCAGTGGGAAATTCTTCTGTATGGGGGAGATTCTGTCGACGAGTTAGACATCTGCGCGCCAAAGAGAGCTGATTTTCATTACGTCTCATCACTCGACAGGAGATATGATGGCTATTGGGTTTGCTTCTGTAGCTGACACAGTGGCAGAGGATCTTCCTCTCAAGAATAAATTACATTAAAATAAATTAATAATAAATTCGGAATTGAATTTTTGGGAAATATGTCATAGCATAAGTAAATATTTGCTTTTTGCATAAGATATTCTGGCGGTCATAAAACTTAATTACATAAAAGGGTTGTAACTGCCTTAATAAATTTACTATTATGATGTTTAACACCATATGTTGATTTAGTTTCTGCTATCAAAAATAAATAGAGAATATTTAAATAATAGTTATATATCTTTAAAATTATTACCGTGTACCATCATTGTTTCGAGTTTGGGGAGCACAGTTGGAACGCCTTTTAAGGTTTGGTCTTGAGCTCACTCTGTGATTCCAGATTTACCTCATCTATAAACATTTTTTCTATAGTATTGCTGAAAAATGTTGCTTCTTGCATGTAGTCTTGAAGTTGGGGAATCAAAAAAAATTTACAATATACCATATCTGGAAAAGAGAGTAGTTTTAGAGCAGTATTATAATGATGAAAGGTTGTAGCAAGAAATCTTAGATAAGTAGTAAATTTTTAGTACAAATTTTGTTGTCACTCATTTCATCATTTTGATCACATCAAAATATATCTATATGTGCGCATCTTTCTTCACTAATACATAGTGGATATTATATGTGCAAATTGAAAATAATTCTAGCACAGAATGTTGAATATTTTTTTTTATTAAATTAATACGCAGACAAGGCATAGGTTAAACTAAAGCCTAAAATTCACAACCTTTATCTTAAAAGAAAATCTAAGTCAACTTGACTTTAAATGAAACCAACAAAAACTCAAAGTTCAAGATTAATGACATCATTCATTGTTACGTTTCGAAATGATTTCCAATTAAAAATATCCTAATGAATGCAAAAGTATGAAAGAACGGAATACAGAGCAGAATACAGAACAGAACATAAATGACTTAGTGCCACATTTATCCCACCCACTTCTTCTTCCATATGCTAATCGCGTTAGCATGTCATTATCATAGTAGTTATTGCATTTTGTCCGCCACATGACATGGTGCCACTGTGACAGCAGCAAACAATATTAAGGCACAAATGGAATTGTGCCATCGAACTAAATGACATGCTTAGTGCTTTTTCTCATTCAACTAGTCATACTTCACAACCACTGGGGCCAATTCATCCCATTGTCACCAGTACATGCTCTTCTATATAGATACCTACTCAGCATAGACATATATAGTATGTGGTATATTGTCCACACTGTGTAGGTGTACTTTTACGAGTACATTTCTTTTGTTTATAGTTTGTAGTTGGACTATAAATCAATTTAAGCTCCACTAACTGTTTTATTAGTAAACATTTGTGAAAATGTCGCCTTGCAATTGTAAGTGCAACAAGTTTCTTTGTAATTATTATATTTATACAAATTTATGACTTGACTAAAGTAACTTTAACAACTATTTCATAAACAATTCCGAAGAATTCAAGAATGCTTTTTTGTAGTACATGCTTATATATGTTTTATCTATATTTATACTTTAAGTGCTTTAAGTAATAAAGCCATATATTCCCATACACTCGTATATATTGTATTCTCCACGTTTTCTGTTAAAACATTTTTACCTTCCTACGACATGCATACTCGGGTCACTTAATAATAGCACCAAATGGAATAATTGCTTTAGCAATAAAGGTGTGTAGCCAACGTAGCAGGAAAAGTTATAAAAATGGAAAAGTTAGACAATGTTTCTAATTAATGCAGTACGTGAACATCCCATTTTGAGCAATGCTGAACAATCGTAACGTTAGAGCACGTGTCAACTCATCAACAAAAAATGTATAAAAATACATATATTATACATTATACATAAATACATATAAAAATACATATATACATTCATACCCACCCTTCCGCTATAAACTAGAACTATTCTAACTAATACGTGTATAACCTCCAAAAGTCATAAGTCATGAGATGAAAAGAAGCTTTGCGCATTACATTAATAAACATAAATGTATATATTTTGATTATACTTATAGTAATTTTATTTATTTCTTTATATATTGAATTATTTAATATGACAATATTAAATGAAACTATCAACGTTCGTTTTAAATATTTGATTTTTAAAGGAAAATAAAATTGAGTTTAGTGAATAAATATGATGACTAAAATCAATTACCACCTAGAATTTTAACTGATGCTGTTTTTAACTGATTAACTTTGCGATATATATATATATATATAGACTAGCATTATATATTTTCACAGAAAATAAACCAAAGGAATTCACAGGGTAACTACATGAAGTTATTAGCTTATTGAATGTTTTCTGTTTAGTACTAACTGTGTGTGTGGCCCAGCTAATGTCCAGCGTCGACTCAATGATTCAAAGTTCCCTTTCCTGAGAATTTTGACCAATTACAAGACCGCCAAAGGTTCTAGGTGCCTTTAAACCCTGAGTTTTTCCTATATATACAGTAACACAAAAAGGCCTAAATGGATCCACTAGAGATCGCCGGTATAACCTAACCTAACCTAACTATATGCATGAGTTCAACTAAATTATTTGCTTTGTAATTGATAAAATTACTTTGGTATAAATATATTTATTTTGAAGTGGTAAAGCATACTGAATTAAAAATTATCTGCCATTTGTTAAAATATATTTATGCTAAAATAGTAAAACTTACTAGATATGGTTGTAGTGAAAGCTTACTCAAAACACTCGTGCCAACTCAAAAATCAAACTTTTTAACAATTTCTCCTGTAAATAGAATATTTATATCAGTTTATTTTTTGTTTTGTTGTAATAATCATTACTATTTTTATAAATAAAGTTTTTCAAAAAGTTTGCTAGTGAGTCGTATTATTGCATTCATTATGTTCTATTTATTACTTCTAATGTTTGTATTTTTATTTTATAACTTTATAAATTTTTTTGAGAGGTTTCGAAAAATAGTAAATTACAACAATAACAACTCTTTTTTATATTATTTTAATATAAATATTAAAATATATATATATTTTGTATTTTTACATACAGCTATTTCGAGTATTACCAAATACCCATTATCAGCAATCTTGGAATTATTTCTTATATTTAATTATTCTTAATTATTTTTTTGAGACTACAAGTACCAGGAATCGTATACGTGTCCTGCCAAATTTGACGTTCAGAGTCAGCGTTCATTAGTCAACTGACCCAAATCTACACTTGACTTGTATGTTCGAACTATGTGTTTTGTTAATTTGCTGTAAAAGTTCATTAACAAATTCACTTAATGTGTTATATTAGAACAAAATCACAAACCAGCTGTAGTATATTTAAATGATTAATTATATTTATATTTTTAAATGTTAAATATACAATCTTTTTTTTACTATCCTTATTGCATGCTTTTTTTATATTATTCTTTCTTGTGTATAGAACCTTATCTGGGGACGTAATACGTAGAAAGTCATGCTAATGTTACTTTACGATTCGTAATTTTTTTTGTAAAAAATATATACATATTTTTCTTACCTATATACACTCGTCAAGACAATAACTACTTTTCAACTGTTGTTTCAGCTTCGGCTTCCTCTTTATTAAAGAAGCAAATATAGAAAAAAATAACTGTTTGTCTTGTATTATAAATTAAATAATGCAACCTACTTATTAAAATAATATAACATTTAATAACAAAAAATTATTGTTAAAAAAATTTAATTCCGTTAAAAGTGATATTCATAGTTCTAACGGTCTAAACAAGTGGGTTTCTATAATTTTTAGTAATAACATACAGTACTTTAAATACCCGGGTGTTGCGTATTACCGACAACAATAAAAGCTATGAAATCGTCGGAAAAAAAGAACCACTAGTAAATGCTTATATGTTCATGGGAAGTTTTTCAAGTGCAGCATATTTAATGGAGCAACAAAGCAGGAAATACTCAAACCCATTGAACTTGTCGTCTATTTAAATGAGACTGAAAGGATTTTCACTCCTGATGTAATTGATATAATAAAAAATCGTATACAACTTTTGACCAATTTATCGGAATTTTAGTTACCATGAATGTTCAAAAGAGTCGGAACCTATTTCAGATTAACCATTGAATGCATCGATATATTATTCAATATGTACGACATTCTGATACAAGCTTAGTAAATTTAAAAATTAAAAATGTAAATATTCTTACCGATTATATTATTTATTTCATCAAAGTTATATTGCAAAAAAGAAGGAAGTAAAAAATTCTTGCCATTCGTTTTACTATTTGTTAGCCATTGGAATTGGCTGTTACTGTGAAAAATATTTGAACCAGTTCGAGAACACGCTGGCACTGATGATATTAGATGCAACAATGAATTCAAACATATAATCTGCAAAAAAACACTGATTAGGACATAAACTGAGTCGCCACGAGAATGTAGTTATCAAAAAAAGAACGTCACACCAAGCATTTGATGTGAAAACGAGACATGACTGAGAAACTTTAATTAAACCATATCTATAATGCTAAGGTCGTAAACTATTAAAAACGAAAAAAATTTAACTTATAACTTGAAACTTGAGCATTGAAAGTTTGTACAGCCATCAAAAACACGATTAGTCAACAATTCTAATTCTTATCTAATTCTAATTCTAATTTGACAGGGACGAGTTCTAAGCCTGGCACTTGTAGTCCAACACAATATATACACTCTATAAACAAATTAAATAAAAATTCGAATATTTCATAAGTTCACTGATGATGAGTATTTGGCAACTCTCGAAATAGCCTCTATGTGTAGGTATAGTCAGAAAAATTTCAATAAATTAACTAAAATCTTTCTTGTTATCTTTTTATTTCTATTCGAACCCTTCTAACTTTTAAATAGTTTCTTTTAGTCATAACAGAAAGCGTCACTTTTGTCAAAAAAAAATGATTTTTATAATGTTCGTACAGAAATCAATGAGAGAAAAATGAATCATATGCACTTAAAACTTGTGTGTATTTAGTGTTCGCAAATAAATTTTTTAATTAACTTTTTGATTAAAAATGAATATTTTTAATATTATATAAAAAGCAATATTCTGTTACAGATCTATGTGTAGGTTGAAGCACATTAAAACGTATTACTTGTCATTTCTATTTTAATATTATGTCAAACAAATAACATAATACTGACTTGATGTAATGAATAAAATTTCTCAAGAATGATAAGAAATTAAAAAATTTATTTTTATACAACACAGAAATGAAAGTAATTTTATTTCATATTTCTGAACAAATAGCAGATATGACTGTGCTCTCTAGTATGGAACTGTGAAATGGAGTTTTAAATATCCAATTTATTGCAGAAACAGGAAAAAAGCACACAACAGTGCTCGTATATTTTCTGTACTTATTTCTTTAGCAAATAAAAAGTCAATTTAATATAAGTAATAAAATACAAAAAACATTATTCCGTAGGATATTCAGTTCTCGTATATGGAACATTATTACATATTTTATATCCTTACAGAATACAATAAACACATAAATTATTTCTTTTTCCTGTCATTCTTTAAGATTGTCAAGAAAAAAAACAACACATATTCTTTCTATAAAGCCAGCTATGGCCGTAGAGAAAGGAGCAAAAGGAAATTTAAAAATATTTCGCAATTATTAAACTTTTTTAATCCTTAATTAAAATTTTTATTTATCTTCTAAGAAAATTGAAATCAAATATTTAATAAAACAAAAATTCTATAAGGTACTGGAAATATTCAAATATTATAGGCTTCCTAATCATTGTAGCATCTTTTAAGTGGAAATTCTTAGTATTAAATGCCTAAAAAGATAACAGCGTTAAATACGTGTAAGGGATTCACGAAAATAAAGTATAGAGAAATATGGAATCGCATAAATCAAATAACAAAATGAAGACATACTCTAAGAGCATATGTTACGAAATAAAACTTTGTAAAGTAAATTCTATACTATTTTTTATTGACGCAACAGTGCTTAGAGACCTATTTTAAATCCAGAAGTGGGCATAATACACCCGACTGTCTCTGTGCCACATCCCATAACAATAATAATAAATAAGAGCAGATGTTAGGGAGCTAATATGTGAAGAATGTCAGTCAGCTGCAGTGACCTCTTTCTAAACAGCAATCTAGGCTTTATCATGAGTTCCTAATATTTTCTAACTCTTCAAATTTTATACGGCCTAAGTGGTAGGCCTAAGTAGGCCTAAGTGGTTATATGATATTGCCGTTTTACCCTAATAAAATATTTTTAATAATAATAAAAAAACCAGAAAAGAAGAGTAAAATCATCAAAAGTGAATATTTAAGATGGTCTACATAAACTTTAAACAAATTTAGAGCTTAACAGTATTTAAAAAAATGTCAGGAGAAAAATTGCTGCAGACGTGATCAAGAAATTTAAACAAGAAAATATTACCACATAAAATGTTACGAATACATTTGTAGTTAATACTAATGTAAGAATGAATGCTAACTTTTTATATTAGAAATGGATGTGTATAAGTTCCAGTATATTTCAAATTTTAAAATATCAGGCAATCTTGTAACTTTGTAGTAATAAAGAAAAGGTTACGTTAATAAAGAAATTTTCATTATAAGGTTGGCAACTGCGACACGTTTAATGAAAAAAAAAATTTTTGAAGGGTTCGAACAGTTATAAAAAAGCATCAACAAAACTTCATTTAATGTTAATTTTTTCTTGCCGAAAGTGACGCGTCCTTATGATGGAAAGAAACTATTTAAAAATTAGGAGGATTCGAATAGCAAAGAAAAGACAATACAAGTTATTTTCCTCCAAAACGACCATAAACAATACCGGCATCTAGCTGCTTATTTTAGCGATATTGTCAATAACAATGACACCATAATGTATTCCATTATAATTAGCAGGATTAGGTATATACGTCGGCGGATTTCAGAATATAGCAAATATACTAAAATTGACTAAGTAATGATACCATTAAAATGATGGTAAATATTTCTAATTATATCTTTTAATTTGAAATATTTTTATACACGAGCTTACTTAGGTAGTAAAGCCTACATTGTTTAAATAGGCCGGGATTCGTTGTTGAATTTGCTCTTTACTTTTTGTCCTACCATTGTATATATGTGTATATAAAAAGAAAACATTTTAATAATAAGAACACTTACAAAAAATGTTTTTGCTATTTTAATCAGCATTATAAATATAATGCATTATATTATAATATAATATAAACATTGATTTTTAACCTCCTAAACTTTTATTTAGTATATAAAAAATAAAAAACAACTTTAAACGCAAATTGAGAAAATCAGAATAAATTATAGCATATTAACTAATTCACCGCCTGAGATATTTAATGAAAGCAGGGTCCCTTGAGCAATTTTTAGTAGTGTAAAATAAGTAAAGTGACATATACATTAAGACCGAAAAGTTTTCGGAAATTCTCATTTAAAATTCGCGCGCTGTATATTTTTCGATATTTTAAGTTTATGTAGTTTGGCATCAATTATGGACAATTACTATGCCAAAAATGAGCGCGATCTGTCAGACAGTTCGTTTACGGCAGCTGTTGAAACCAGTTCACCTCAGTAGTGCGTTGCGAAAAAAACAATGGAAAAAAATATTGAACAAAGAGTTTGCATCAAATTTTGTGTTTCGAACGAAATTTCGTGTGCAGAATCGTTGCGAATGCTACAAAAGGCTTATGGGGAATCAGTTTTATCGAAAACTCAAGTTTATGAGTGGTACAAAGCCTTTCAGGACGGTCGTACGACCGTCGAAGACATTTCGCAACGCACTACTGAGGGGAACTGGTTTCAACAGCTGCCGTAAACGAACTGTCTGACAGATCGCGCTCATTTTTGGCATAGTAATTAAGGACAGTGCTGCCAAACTACATAAACTTAAAATATCGAAAAATATACAGCGCGCGAATTTTAAATGAGAATTTCCGAAAACTTTTCAGTCTTA
>NW_024032118.1:0-11918 GCF_002237135.1 Teleopsis dalmanni | reverse complement strand
TTTCGAGATGGAGTTTATCAAATTTTATCTTTCTTATATTCCAAATTTATATTTTTATGTATATTTGCTTATAATCTTCAAAAATTTATCACCTTTCTTTATACACAAGTAAACATATGTATGCTTATATACATATGTTCACATGTATGTATATATGTTTGTAAATAAAATCTTTGTCGTAAAGAGTTTTACATTTAATCTACCGGCATATATTTTTCAATGCCCAAGGTCAAAATTATTAATCATATAAGGTGGTTGGTTAGTTGGTTGGTTGGGCGTGAAATTGTGTAGATTCTGTGTAAAGAGCGATGAGAGCGCATTAAATTCTATTGTCGGTAGTGCAAAAAAAATTTCATATTTCTCTTCTGCTCCGATACAAGCAGTCGTATATTTCAGTCTGCCTCTAACTTGCTACGATTGTGAACGTGTGCTGGAATTTTTTTTTGTTCGAAAAGTCGAATCTTATTTAAAAAATTATAAAGTTAAAATATTGTTGTATTAAGAAAAAGCAAAAAATATAAAAAATAAAAACAAGTAAAGGAGAAACAAGTAAACATTTGCTACAAATTTTGCCTGGTTGATTCATTGTCGTCGTCGTCGTTGAAGTGTTTAACAAGACGTTCCGGTAAATTTTTAACTTTCCTAAGTTTATTAAAAACAGAATTTAAAAAAAATTTAATAAATAAGTAAATGCAAAAAATATTTAAAAGAAATAAACTCAAGTAAAATAGCTAAAGAAAGTTTGACGTCTTGTCTTTCGTTCGTACGTTCGATTATATATTGTCGGTTTTTCATATTGTTTTTTTATGAGGTTTTAACTGTTCCTCGCTTTTGTTGTCTTCTTCGTAAATCGTCAGCTATTACGTCTTCTTCGTCTCAACTTGAGCGAATTTTTGCTGAAGCTGCTGGCTGAAGCCAAATTACTTTCTGCAACTTTTAGATAAGGTACGTAATATAAAACAAAACTTAGTATTGATTATTAAATATTAAAAAAAATGTATTTTTTTTTAACTTTTTGTCGTCGCTTTTAAATTTATTTTTTTTGTAGCTAATATTTTTAAATGTTTTTTTTTTGTTTTTTTTTGTCTTCTATAAATTTACTTTCCGAAACTTTATTTACTTTTCCGTGATTTTTCTCTGTATGCATATGTATCATATATATGTGTGTTTCTACGTATGTATTTATCTTATACTGTAGAAAATATATTTTCTTGCTTAATTTTTATTCATTCTACTATTTGTTCTCTCATAAACATACACAAACATAATTTGATGGATTTCATCATAAATGCAATGTTGTCACATTTCTCAAAATACTTATATATGTGCAGAATGTTTAAAGAGCATATTACATTTAAAAAAAGTTTTTAGTTTTATTAAACCCAATCATTAACATCTATAAAAAGTTTCTTTTGTTTACATTTGCACACGTGCGTAAAAGCTTTAGTAATTATTTTTTTTATTATCTATTTTGTATAACATTAGTTTTTGTTTAGTGTTTTTTTTATTCTGATCACAATAAAAATTTTTCATTACTATGAAAAAAAATACGAAACATACAAATTAAATAAAAACATTCTCTTAATTCAATATGTCTAAATAATAATAATTCATTAAACAGAATAATATAACAAATTTGCATGATTTGCATAAGGAATTATTTGAAAATAAAATAATAATAATTATTTGAAAATAATAATTTATTTTCTGTTGTACGAATACGAGAACGAGTACGCGTAATTACCGTACATTGTCTATAAAGTTTTGTTGTAACATTGAAAAAATATTGTAAATTTTTTGCATTGCTATTTACTGTTATTCACGATTTAAAAATTTTTTGTTGCATTTACCATATTGAGTGGTGCTCGTGTCGGTTATCTTCATTTCTTGAACTTCGAATTTATTACTACATTTTTGGTTTATCATAATCAAACGTAACTGTAAATAAAGAATTTAACATGAATCGGACTAGAAGAAAAATTGAACGCTCAAAGAATCCCTATTCCAACGCTAATATATTTTCGAGATGGAGTTACTGGTGGATGAGAAAAATATTTCATAAGGGTTTGCAAGGACCACTTTAAGAGGAAGACTTATATCAGCACCGTAAAGACTTAGATAGTGAACGAGTAACTACAAAGTTTTCGTAAAAACAAGACGGTGCAATAATCCGTTCGCGTAGTTTAACTGCTGTGTATTTTATTTTAGAAGATTTAGTGTTTCCAGCAGAGATCGTAGGCAAATGTATTTGTGCCAAATTGGATGCACATTTTTTAAACATAGTTTCATTAATATTGTTATTTTGTTGTTGTAGACTTAAAACCTTATTTGAGAGATTTGCACATAACTCGAGCCCTTGAAATTGAATTCGGTACTAAAAAGGTATGCACATTTTTTAAACATAGTTTCATTAATATTGTTATTTTGTTGTTGTAGGCTGTTATAATTTATGTACCAATTCCACAACAAAAAACTTTCCAAAAGATACAAATTATTTTGGTGCGTGAACTTGAAAAAAAGTTCTCTGGATTAAATTTATTATTTATAAAAATTTCTTGCGAATGCTCCAATTTACTAACAACACATGTTAAACTAACAGATCACAAACACTATTTTCATTACAGCTATAATTCTTATACTTCACACTGTTAAAAAAAAATCTGCACCGATATGTTAATTATGAATAAAATAAAAATTCCTTTTACTGTTTCAGCAATCATTACCGACAGCGTCGATAATCTAGATGTTACTTACACTGTCGATAACGAAAGTAATAAATCCATAAAATCCGTATAAACCATAAAATCCGTACATAAAATACTTAAAAAAAGCATAAAATCATAAAATCATAAAATCATAAAATACAACAATAAAAATATATAATAAAAGCAACTACTACGCAAGAAACATAACAAAAAAATAAAAATATTAAAATTACAATTAAAAAACAAAACACTCAATAAACAAACAATAGAATTATAAAATACACAATAAATATATAAAACAACCAATAAACATATAAAACATTCAAAAAAAATAAAAATTACAATAAAAATTTTAAATATACAATTAAAATACATAATAAACAAACAATACAATTATAAAATTAACAATAAACATATAAAGCAAACAATAAAAATATAAAACATTCAACAAAAATTGTTGTGCAAGCGATGTTTGCAAATTTTCTTTTTATCTTCCCTTTCTGTTAGCAGAAGTAGCCAATTTCCTCAAAGAATTACTATTTTGAATCTTAAATTATTATTTGTTAATTTCAGAGCTACCTCAAACAAAATAAATCAAAACTTATATGCTTTGTTAATTAAAAGCCTGCAGTAAATTATTGAAATCCAATGCATTTAAAAATGTACGCATGTACATGTAAATGAACTGCATGTAAAACAAAATTTTTGAACGTGCAGCCAAAAATTGCGACATCAGAAGCACATTAGCCTATACGATATCTAGATATACTATAAAATATTATTATATATTTACATAGCTTCCTTAGCAAAAAAAAAAAATTGATTTTAGAATGACTTTAAAAACTTTATCTAAAGTACATACATATATATTTGATGCATGAATCAAACCTTTTTAGTGGTTCATTGAATTCTTTTTTTATAATAAAATTATTTGCGAATTAATTTAAGGATTAAGTTTGCAGAAAAAAAGATTTTTTTTTTCTTAATAAATTAATAATAGTAAATAATTACACAAATTTACCGGCTAAAAAATTCTTTTATGAGTTCATTTAATTTTTATTTCGACGAAATTCATCGGAATACTCTAGAAATTCATTTAAATCAGTGTCAAAAATGTCTTTAAAATAATTATTTTCTATATATGAAAGTTATTTTCTATGTAAATTGCTATAATTTTTAATTTTATTAAATTATTACATTAGTTTTGCTGATATATAATTAATATATAATATATTTTTGAGTTAATTGAATTTTATTAAGTAAAAATTCATTTTCCTGCTTTGCGGGTTTTACTATTTACGTATATTAATAAACTGCAATTAAAAATGATTTAATTCATAAAATTGTAAAAAAATTTAAAAAAAATTATTTAAATAATTTAAATAATTTAAATAATTTAAATAATTTAAATAATTTAAATAATTTATATTTATACATGTTATATAAAATTTAAATATTTAAAAAAACTAATAAGCCGAAAAATATATCAATTAAAGTGCATTTCCACAATCCACATTCATTGTGCAATTTTATAAACTGTAAAACTTCTGCATAACATTTTATTTGTTATTCGAAAGAGAAGGAACGCATATAAATCATACAGTTACTATACTAAACAATTGGTGAGAAGAGCATTGTGGATTGTATTGCATACAAGTCTGCTAATACAATCCACACAAACTGATTTATATACACGACTTCTCAGTGTTTCAGTTTTATTACGTTTACAGCGTTTGAACAATACGGTCGCGATCTGTAGTGTACGGAAAAATTTTCAGCGAAAATTGAAAATTGTGTGTGAATATTTAAAAATAAATAGTTAAAACATAAATAAATTTGATTTTATTTAACAATAATTATTGTTTTTATATTCCAAAATAAAATTAAAATTTTGTGATTTTATTATATATAGCAATTTGCCGCTAATAAAACTTGCAGCTGACAAACTCTTTTTTCGGTATGTTCAGTGTATAAAACTGCTAGAAACGTACAGAAAATAACAAAATTCATACAATTAAAGTTTGTTTCTATAACATTCGAACATTAAAAGTAATATTTGGAGTATAAATATACAAGTTTAATTTGTTTATTAATAAATAAAAATTAATATTAAAATTTTCATTTATATATTTTTCGAATGTGAGAATGCAAGTTAAACAGCAATTTTTTTTTTTATTTTCTCATACATGCTTCTGCTGCATGGTATGTACATATGTATGTACATATTCTTGCGCATATGTGCCAGTGAGACAAAAAAGTGACCATACAATTTGTGAAATTTGTTCAAAGGCATAAAGCCAAAAACATATGGAAAATAATAGCTCTACCGCTGATTTCTGTTTTTGTTAGTTTTATTTAAAAAAAAATTATTTTTCAAATATTGAGTAAAAAATTAATTAAATATTATGAATGCAAATTAAAAGTTGCTATAAAAACGTAAAAATAACGCAAGTAACCAACTTTTATAAAAACACGTGTTTTTTTTTCTATTAAATTTATAAATATATTGTTCTTTTTTTCTACAATATACATATATGTGTATATTTAAATTATTTTTGTGAATACATAATATAAAATTTAATACATCAAATAAAGTATATTTAAATATTTCGCGGGGATATATTTAATTGTTTAAAATAAAACACAATGTCTATTCCTGTAACCATAAAAACCGAGGAAGTCATATTGTGTACCGTTGACTATAACAGCGCCGAAGAATTGGATGATGAATTGCAGTAAGTTTACATTTTTTTATGTTATTTTTATTATTTGTATTTGTTGATTGAAAATTAATTAAATGTGTTCTTAAATTAAGAAAATATTTCACACAATTTTATGTTTTAAAACAACTAAAACTGCATATTATTGATTTTTGTTTGTTTGTTTCGGTATTGTATTTTTGAACATACTCTTCGTTTGCTGCTGCTGCAGCCTGGCGGTAAACCATCTGTGTGTTCTGCATTGCTACAGAACACACAAATTTCTTGTCTATTCTCGCACTGCTTGTACGCAAAAGAGTAAATTAAAAAGAGTATGGAGTTGAAGACAAAACTCAAGAATGTGGAAAATATTTTACTGTCTTTCTTTGTTATGCAGATTTTACGTTGATTGTGCACAAAACAAATTGTACACAAAAACAAGGTACAGAAAGGTGTGTTGTGTGTCGCTCATATTTCCATGCGGTTGCTGCTTATACCTGTTCTGCTTGCGCGTTTCCTTTATCAATTCGTTTCATATGTTTTTGGTGTTTCTGTTTCTGTATTCGAATGAGTATTCCATTCCAACGAGCACTGGAAGAAAGTGACGCCACTTTTTCTCATGTTTTGCTTTTGGTACATACAATAATGTTCTTTTTTGTCATTGGTCTTCTTGTCAGTTGCTTTTTTTTTTATGTTTTGTGCTCCCATAAATGGTGATGTGGGATGCGAGCAACAATGAAAACACATGATAGACTGTCATTATTTTTAATGTTACTTTATTTTATTTTATATTGCATTTTTCACTCCTTTATAAAAATGAAAAATTTTTTAATTTGTGCAATGGAGTTTTAAAACTTCTTAAATGAAATATAGTGAAGTAGGAAATATTTAATTGATTTTATTTTATATTTTTTTTATTGAAAAATTAAGTTCCACTAATGCATTTAAAATTATTTTTCTTATACAATTATATATTCTTATAATATCTAATATTCCAAATATTTATATAAAAATAAAATAGCAATAATGTCAATTTCTTGTGATCTACTTTTTACACTCCTATTTACACTATTTTACATTTCTATTTATTTTAACCCTTGTAGTGTTTATTTTGTGATCATATGGTTATGCCTTAACAGCTGTCTATTACAGTGCAATGAAAAGGGTTATCAATACTCTTTACTTTTGAAAATTATTTATTATGTTTTCCTTCTTAATAATTAACAAGGAAAGAATAATAAAACATTGGTCTGACCGATTCTGTTTCTTTGTCATAAAAGTTTACTCACTTACTTAGTTGGCCATTTATAAAAGTTTAGCATAAGTAATTAATAATTTAAGCATTAATTTTAAAATATAATATACAGTGAAAGCTCTTTATTCGGACAATTAAGGTTTACCAACTTATCTATGTTTGAATGATAATTATTTTTAATATATAAAAACAATAGGACTATATTGTGTACTTTTTTTTTTTAATTATAATCCTGTTATAACAGGACTTTGCGGATTGCAATTTCATATTGATCATCTTTATACAGAATCTAGAATGCTTATCTTAAAAGTATCCAACTGTTGTTCATGAAATATCCGCTTACGTGATGCAACCTAAAGATATCATGTGTAGTAGAGTGCTCCCTCCAAAATGCATTCACCGACTCCTTTATTTATATCATGAATATAGCAACATATATTGATATAACTCTTAATAAATCTCCGTCTAATATCTCCCAGAAAGATCGATGTCTTCCTGCAACATAATCTGTCCTAGCTCTATTAAGATTAAAAGTATATATAGTAACTTGTATGACGCATAAATGCACTAACTTAAAAACTTAAATCCAATCGACCGCCACAATTTAGTGGTCAGATTCTTTACCTTGATTCTGATTGAATCAATAGCAACATATATTGATATAACTCTTAATAAATCTCCGTCTAATATCTCCCAGAAAGATCGATGTCTTCCTGCAACATAATCTGTCCTAGCTCTATTAAGATTAAGAGTATATATAGTAACTTGTATGACGCATAAATGCACTAACTTAAAAACTTAAATCCAATCGACCGCCACAATTTAGTGGTCAGATTCTTTACCTTGATTCTGATTGAATCAATTTAAATTCCATTAATCTCAAATTAATTCGTACTCCTAAATAAAATGGTATGCATCCATTTAAGAAGTTTTAAAATTTATCAATGAAAATTTCATTTTATATTTAATTCATGTTCAACTATTAGTAGATCGTGCAATTCTAAGATATTTTCTGGAGTTGTCTAAATTACATCTTTGGGTAAATATATGAATCTATAAGAACAACGATCTCTCTCTTCTTTCTTGATCGAAACCTTACTTGTAATACAAAACGTATTTAGCTAAGTAAACTGTTGTGGTAGTGCGCAGAAATCGGGACGTAGATTCGGCCGTTCTTAAAAGCAGCTAAATTAGACGTAATATTTTGTTATATATCAATTTTATGCTATAGCATTTTGTTTTTTTTTATGAAAGTTGTGATATGCATTCATCTAGTTGGTTTGTATAAACTAAGAAGTACTTAACTCGTTAGAATTTTTGTATGTTTTATATATACTCTCGAAACAGAGTTTCATTACTCTCCAGAAGAAATAGGTTTTTAAAGAAGTATTATTTTGGCAATTTCTCAGACTGTTGATCGGTAAAAGATCTATTTAACTTTAAATTTTCAGAAAAAAAAAACTGCTGATCTGCCACTGCAACCAACCAATCAACGAGTGTTTCAATTTGATAGAGTAATAACTTTACTCGTTAGAGTTTCTTATATATAAAATAAACAACTTGTTACTTACTAACTGAAAGTATCTCATCCTTATAGACAATCTAGCTTTTCTCGTGAATGCTTTTAATATTTCTATCAATTATCACTTCTTATCACATCAGTTTCATACTAGTTAGACTTGAATTAAACTCCTCGCTCGTTACTTTTGATGACTAATTTAATACTAGTTGAATTTATATGCTTCTGGTAACTAACTTGCATAAAATTATATTTAAAGAAGAATTTATATTCAGTTATTTGGTTACAACGTTTCATTATATAAAATATATAACAAGGCAAGATACATTCAATGAAATGTATGAATGTATCTCTGTATATGTATCAATGAATGTATCTTGCCTTTTTATATATTTTATATAATAAAACGTTGTAACAAATAACAAATAACTGAATACAAATTCTTTTTAAATATAATTTTGTGCAAATTTAATTATTTCATCAGTGCAATATCTACAATAATTGTAATTTTTTTAATAAATTATTAACATTACTTACTGCTTTTGTTGTTTAAGCAAAAGTCAGAATCTTTATCGTCTGTTTTTGTTATTATTTTAATGTACTTATATATATCTCCTTCTCCTCTTACTATTCTAAGATTTAGTAACTATAAAGAGAAAAGAAATTGTAATTTTAGCAAAAATAAATACTGATTTTCTACATTTTTTTAATACATTTGTTTTTTAATTTCTGTTTTTTTACACTATTTCATAATATTTTCATCTTATGTTTTATTTTTTTAATTACCTTTAAAAATATTAAAGTGCACTCAAAATGTCATTAACATTTTTGTGACATCTACTACACATAAAACGCAAAAACAACCACAACAACTACATTAGTAACAGCACAGGCAACAGCAGCAAACAAAACAATACTAACAACAACATCAGCTGCTTTCAATTCGTCATTGAAAACAGCTGGTGTACCGGTAAAAATTTGTTATTTCTTTAGCATATTTATGTTTTGTTTTTGTTGCTTCTATTGTCCGTCGCGTCACTAGTAGCGGCGAGCTAAGCATACCAGCCAGCAGCATGCTTTGTTGTTTTGTACAATAATTACTGCTCTTATGCTTTTCCGTGGTTCGAAGTTAATATGTAACAAGCAAACGTATATTTCTATCATTTTAAATATGTTTTATATATTTGCAGAATTCAAAAAAAAACCAAGCTTGATTTTTATTGCTTTTCTTTTTCCCCTGAATTGATTAAATTATATTGAACTTTTCATACTTATAAGCTTATTGACGACAAGAAACACTATTACTGCAGCAACACACACGCAGACACATATACAACTACAAAAGTAAATAAGCACTTACACGACGAGTATGTGAAAGCTACGTCAGTCAAAAAGCAACCAGCTATATCAAAAGGAAAAAAAACAACTAACAAAACGAAAGAAAAAACAACTATTAATAAAAGCAAAAGCAAAAAATAATGTCGTCGTAGAATTGTCTATTTTCAATATTACGTATATAAAATATATAAATACATTGATTAACTGTAAAATGTTAAATTTCACAAAAATGCTATTAATTATTTTTAGTTAATTGTACTTATAGTGGAATGAGCTGTACGAATACATATACAATTATTATATATATAATTTAGGTAATGCTGTTTAGGATCTTGTATAGGAGACATAACAATGGATCTCGAATTATTTTCTTGGAGTCGTCAACAAATGAACTACCCCTTGTATGCAAATAAACATGTAGAACCTATATATAAACCTATAAATCTATTTTCAACCATTCACCGAGAAGTGCTTTTTTGAGTACAACACTCCAGTATTATTTAGTGCTGATCTTGATATTGTCAAATACCGATACTCATATCAAAAAGTATCGGTTTTGTACGGGTTTGCATTTTAATATCCTGGAGAGACGAGGCTACTTTGCGGTCGAAGTTAAGTGAACTATAAAGAATCTTGTTGATACCATTACGCACCAAGATCCACAAGAGCAACCATTTGTTATTATCACCACCTTAACCAACACAATTTTTAAATGACCATTTTTGTCAGGGTGATTTGATTATTTTTTTGTTTATAGATATCGTCGGATCGACGATATCTGGCAATTGGTAGCGTTAGCGCAACAGTTCCTTAACTCTGTAGGGTGTTTTTTTTATTTCTGTGAATGTTTCTGTGATGTTTGTTTTCGATAGTAAAGCTCAATTATTGTTTCTCTTTTACTACGACGTGGATTTCGTGCATGATTTGCATAAGGAATTATTTGAAAATAATTTCTGTTGTACGAATACGAGTACGCGTAATTTTACCGTACATTGTCTATAAAGTTTTGTTGTAACATTGAAAAAATATTGTAAATTTTTTGCATTGCTATTTACTGTTATTCACGATTTAAAAAATTTTTGTTGCATTTATCATATTGAGTGGTGCTCGTGTCGGTTATCTTCATTTCTTGAACTTCGAATTTATTACTACAATTTAACATGAATCGGACTAGAAGAAAAATTGAACGCCCAAAGAATCCCTACTCAACCGCTCATATATTTTCGAGATGGAGTTTCTGGTGGATGAGAAAAATATTTCATAAGGGTTTGCAAGGACCACTTGAAGAGGAAGACTTATATCAGCACCGTAAAGACTTAGATAGTGAACGAGTAACTACAAAGTTTTCGTAAAAACAAGACGGTGCAATAATCCGTTCGCGTAGTTTAACTGCTGTGTATTTTATTTTAGAAGATTTAGTGTTTCCAGCAGAGATCGTAGGCAAACGTATTCGTGCCAAATTGGATGGCACCCAAATTATATATAAAGGTGCATTTGGATAAGAATCTACAAACGACCATTGAGCACAAAGTAAGTGTTAAATAACACTTATTTCATTAAATCTTTTTTTGCGCTTGTGTTTTTTGCTGTTTAAAATTAGTGGTCCAATGTTTCGTTTACGCTTCATTGCTCAAACTGAATTGTAGCTTATTCATATATTGGTAACATTCATCAAATTTAATGAGTGTAGCAATTAACTTGCAGCAATTAATTCAATATGTCTTAATAATAATAATTCATTAAACAGAATAATATAACAATTTTGCATGATTTGCATAAGGATAAGGAATTATTTGAAAATAATTTCTGTTGTACGAATACGAGAACGAGTACGCATAATTACCGTACATTGTCTATAAAGTTTTGTTGTAACATTGAAAAAATATTGTAAATTTTTTGCATTGTTATTTACTGTTATTCACGATTTAAGAAATTTTTGTTGCATTTACCATATTTGAGTGGTGCTCGTGTCGGTTATCTTCATTTCTTGAACTTCGAATTTATTACTACATTTTTGGTTTATCATAATCAAACGTAACTGTAAATAAAGAAATTTAACATCAATCGGACTAGAAGAAAAATTGAACGCCCAAAGAATCCCTACTCAACCGCTAATATATTTTCGAGATGGAGTTTCTGGTGGATGAGAAATATATTTCATAAGGGTTTGCAAGGACCACTTGAAGAGGAAGAGTTATATCAGCACCGTAAAGACTTAGATAGTGAACGAGTAACTACAAAGTTTTCGTAAAAACAAGACGGTGCAATAATCCGTTCGCGTAGTTTAACTGCTGTGTATTTTATTTTAGAAGATTTAGTGTTTTCAGCAGAGATCGTAGGCAAACGTATTCGTGCCAAATTGGATGGCACCCAAATTATATATAAAGGTGCATTTGGATAAG
>NW_024032117.1:0-11921 GCF_002237135.1 Teleopsis dalmanni | reverse complement strand
ATCCATAATATATTTATAATAAGAAAATAGATAAATATAACGAGAATAAAAAAAATAGCTTTCTATACATCAACTTGTTGTTTTGTTTTTTTTTCCTTTTTTTTTTTTTTCTTTTACATTTAGACTACCAATATTTTAATTACTTTGATTACTCTTACCAACATCGTAGCAGTGACGTCACTCCGCGTTGCTGACCTAAATAGCTACAAAAAAATTAAAAAAAACAAATTGTGGATAATCAAAGAAAAAAATAACAAAACAAAGACACCTGATGTGCTTGATCACTTATAATATATGTACATCATTTAAAGTAAAAAAAATGTATATATTCTAATCTTGCGTGACTAATATCATATCCAAAATAAATTAACAATGAATATTATTTCTACTAATAATTTCATAAATAGAACTAATTAATTCAAGAAAATTAATAAAAAAAAACTTAATGTATATATATAAAAAAATTCAAATTATTAAAATAAGTTGGAGAAAAAAATTTTTTTTTTTTTTTTTTTTAATTTAGAAACAAAAAAAATATGAGATTGAATATTTAAAAAAAATTGTAAGACATTATAGACGGCAATTAGTCATAGGTAATTGAACAACTGAGTAAGCATAATATAATTTATTGTTTAAATGAATTTAATGAATTTAATTAATTTAATCATAAGCATTAACGTAAAAAAAAATCATATCCTGTAGCACTTCCGCGCGGTCTTAGTATTCTCCGTTGCTATTCTACAACTGTAAGGGTAGCTTACCGTACCAGTTGCTGTTAGATGTACTTGCAGTGAGTCCTAGGGCTAATTCCATATGTTTATCACTCCTTATTGAACTGGACTTATTACACATATAATACGGCTTGTTAGGTTGTTAAATCCAAGTTTCACCGACAGGTTATATTTATATATGGCTAATTCCATATGCTTATCAATCCTTATTGGACTTGATTTATTACACTTATAATACGGCTTATTAGGTTGTTAAATCAAAGTTTCACCGATATGTTATATTTATATATGGCTAATTCCATATGCTTATCAATCCTTATTGGACTTGATTTATTACACATATAATACGGCTTGTTAGGTTGTTAAATCCAAGTTTCAACGACAGGTTATATTTATATATGGCTAATTCCATATGCTTATCAATCCTTATTGGACTTGATTTATTACACTTATAATACGGCTTATTAGGTTGTTAAATCAAAGTTTCACCGATATGTTATATTTATATATGGCTAATTCCATATGCTTATCAATCCTTATTGGACTTGATTTATTACACATATAATACGGCTTGTTAGGTTGTTAAATACAAGTTTCACCGATATGTTATATTTATTTGAATTTTTTTTCGATCATCAATTTATTCAAAGTTTTGATCATTTAAACCTCCGATTTGTAAAAATATTTTTTTTTTTTTTTTTTTTATTCACTTTAATTATTTTTTTGTATTAATAATAGTTAATTTTAAATGTTCACTTTAATTAATTTTTCAATATATCGTCTCAAATTTTTCACGTCGCTCGCGGACATCAACCGTCTTCTTCCAAAGACTTCCTTTTTCCAAAAAAAAACTGCAACCAATATCTCTATCTTATATCATTCTCCTCCCGTAATTTAATCCGTTGGACACTCATCCCGTACACTTTTCGGGGTCGTTCCTTGAACCTCCAGTTAATGTTATTTTTCTTTCCACCTTCCGAACACTTTTTTTTTCTTTTTATCTTATTTCAATACTTGCATTACACATTGCTCTGGCAGCATTGATCATTTCAACTTCCAATTTGGCCAAACTTTTCGCCGCGACTCTTGATCAAAACAAAAGAAAACAAAAAAAAAATGTACAAAAGCTTTTTTTTTCTTTTTTTCTTTCTTGCAAATTTTGACATTTCGCTGTGCGTGCAATGCACAGGCTAATTTTAATTTATAAAAAAAAATAAAAATAAAAATAAATAAAAAAATGAGTAGACGGTGTGTCAATAAAATATTACTGCCGCGAATTTGGACAAGGAAGTGCATGCTCACTTTACCAAAGGAATCACCGTGAGACAAGCAGGTGCTGCACTGAGACTGCCTGGACAACGTGGGACATGCGAGGTAATATCATGTTTTTAATTTTCTTACTCATGTTAGCCTATCACCTCCTACTCACACAGGCATACACAACAGGATCGAAGCTGCCGATGTCGCCTGCGATATGGAGCGTCTTCGTAGAAAAATTTTCTGTGTAGGCCGTCGATCTCAATACTTTATTTCACCCTTGTTTATGTTCCCAACGTGTGGCTTCGACCCACGCCCTATGTTAGAGTCTCATGCTCTACTGACTGAGTTAACCGGACAAAACTACCGAAATTGATATTATATCACAAAAGGACGAATTAAAAGAGACTAAGACTAAACTAACTATTGACATAGATAATAATAAAAATGCTCTAACATATCTTTGTCAAACATCTGAGCCTAAATAGATATATTTACTAAATACCTAATCGTTGGTCCAAACTTACTAGCTATTTCTTTTCGTAACTTTACCTAATTATTTCTAGTCAATTATATTTAGTAATAATTGGTAAAAAAAAATCAATAAAAATGTTACTATCAAGTGTTTCTGGCTTATAAACAAAATTATTACATCTATGATTCCTAAGAGCTACACTAGATAAATATCTTTAGCGTGGTACGTGCCCATATCCTTACCATCCAACCCTTTTAAGGTATATAGGGAATTGCCTACATTTTTTTGAATAATACATTTAATATTTTTTTTAGCTAGTTTTGCATTATAACTTTCGGCTGCATTGCTTTGTCTAAAATTCCTTCTATATACCATTTGTCCCTCTTTAAAAGAAATTGGCTTACTCCTTGTGTTATACACCTTTTCGGCCCTTTGATGAGCCAATTTGAGTTCATGCACTATCTTTTCTCTTAGTAACTGTTGCCGATCAGACGTCATCATTACAGAAAAATCACCTGTTTTTACGGTAGCAATATTTCGCATCACCTTGTAGGAATTACCATGCAGCATCATCTGAGTTCCAAATAAGGCATAGTAAGGTTCTATCCCAATCGCGCTATGTATTACACTCCGGAGCGCCCATGCTGCCTCACTGACATGGCGATCCCAGGTCTTCTGATCCTGAGTTATGAAAGATCGTAAAATTTGGAGCACACTGCGGTTTACCCTTTCAGCTGCATTTGCCTGTGGAGCGTAAAAGCCCGTTTTGACATGTGTGATTCCATACTTCAAGAGCAAGTCCTTAAATTTTTCTGCTATGAATTGTTTACCATTATCACTATGAATGTACTCAGGTACCCCAAACACATGAAAGATGTCATTTTCAAGGTATTGAGTCACCTTAGCGGCTGTGGCTGCTTTCATTGGCTTTAAGAAAATAAATTTCGTAAAGTGATCCAAACATACAAATAACATCGTGTTCCCGTCCGAGGATCGTGGATATGGTCCCATGAAGTCGATATATAGTCTTTGGAACGCTCTCTCAGTGATGTGCTGTGCACCCATCAACGGTCTACACATTTTATTTGAAGCTTTACTGGTGTTGCATATATCACAGTTCTTAATGAAAGATTGTACCTCAACTACCATTCCAGGCCAATAGTAATTAGATCTTAATCTTGCAATAGTTTTGTGCACTCCTCCATGCCCTGCTGAAGGAGAAGAATGTGCAGATTCCAACAGTTCTTTTCGTAACTCGGTCGGAACCCACAGTTTCCATGCCCTATCTTCCTGAATTAAGCCATCCGTATTAAAATCTAGACGCTTGTACACGAACCCTTCAGAGACCGTTAGGTCTGGCAGTTTTTCTTGGTCCGCAACTATTTTTTTTATGAGTTGTAAATACTCATCTGACTTGAAAAATTGCGAACTTAAATCTACCCCCAACTCTACCCTCTCCACTATTACTTCTTCCAAATGCGCTCGTGATAACGTATCAGGTACAATATTCTGTGCCCCCTTACGATGCTCAATACTGAAGTCAAAGGCCTGAAGTTTGAGGCTCCATCTAGCTAGTCTTCCTGTTAGATCTTTGAGTTGCATTAGCCATTTTAAGCTTGCATGATCAGTTATTACAGTAAACGGTAAGCCCTCTATATAGGCCCGAAATTTCTTTATACTTAATACGGCCGCGTAGCATTCTAATTCCGTTACACTGTAATTTCGCTGAGCTCGGTTGAGCTTCGCAGACATGTATGCAATGGGTCGTTCATCACCAAAATCATCTTTCTGAAATAGCACTCCACCCACTCCTTCCTTTGACGCATCACATTGTACGTAAAATCTTTTTGTGAAGTCCGGATTAGTGAGCACTGGTGCTGTTGACAACTTAGTTTTGAGCGCCTGAAACGCCTGTCTGGCTTCATCTGACAGTATGAATTTTTTTATATTCGGCTTTGTAAGACACTCATGTAGGGGTGCAGCTATTGTGGCATAATCTTTTATGAACCTCCGATACCACCCTGTCATACCTAGAAATCGACGCAATTGCCTTGGGGTCTTTGGTTCAGGGAATTCTTCCATAGCGGTGATTTTACCTTTATCGGTTCGCAAACACCCGTCGCCTACTATGAACCCTAGGTACTTGACTTCTTTGTAACAAAATTTGCTCTTTTCTACGTTTATTGTGAGGTTATTTTTAGCTAAACAGGTAGCTACCTCCTCGAGAAGTTTGAGATGTGATTCAAAATCTACCGAGCATACTAACAGATCGTCAAGATATACAAAAACACTTTCACGGAGCCTCGCTGGTATCACCTTATCCATTAAGCGACACATCCTTTGGGCTGCATTGCATAACCCAAAGGGCATGACGGTGAATTGATAGAGAGGACGCCCCGGCACCGTGAATGCAGTTTTTTCCCTTGACTTGTTCTCCAACGGTATTTGCCAAAAGGCATCTTTTAGGTCAATGGCTGATATATATCTTGTATCCTGCAGCCTACTAAGAATTCCTTCTATATGGGGTAAGGGATACGCATCTTTTATAGTACGCTCATTTACCTTCCTAGCATCCAAACAGAGCCTATGCTTCTCCCCTTTTATCACCAGTGTTACTGGGGAATTCCAGCTACTGTTACTTTCTTCAATTACTCCTAGATCTAACATCCTGTCTAATTCGGCATACATTAGTTTTTGTATGGCCGGCGATATTGGATAGTGCCTCTGTTTAACTGGTATGTGCTCGTCTCTTACTTCTATTACATGTTCTTCATACATTGTTTTGCCTAATCCTAAAGTTTTAAATGATGGAAAATTTTGTTTAACTATGTCCAGTCTTCTATTTTGGCTACTTGTTAAAACATGTTGGTCCTTATCGAACTGAAGGTCCTTTGGGGTTGCAATCAACTCCGAAACATCTGTCCAGTTATTTTCATTACCCCCTACTATTGAATTCTGTCTGTTTACCACTGCTAACCCGAACACTCTCCAAAAGTCGGTACCAAAATAAAAATGTTGCTGCAATGCAGGTACTACCAAAAATTCCATATTTTTTAACATACCATCCCACTTTACGGGCAAAGTGATTATTCCTATGACTGCAGTCTTTCCTCCATTTGCGGTTTTAACCTGTTGATTCTTCAAGGGAACCATTTGGTCTGACCGTTTTTCAAGGAATTTGGCAGCATCTTTTCCAATGCAGTTTGCACTAGCCCCCGAGTCCAATAAAGCTAATACTTCTTCCCCATCTATAGTAGTTTTTGCAAAGAATCTATTATCATCATCTAAAGTTACTATAGCAGACACTAACTTTCTACTGTACCGTTTGAACAAAGCCGTTTTTTCCCTAATTTTTTTTATTTTCTTGAACTTTCTACTCGGCACCTCTTCATTAAATATTTTGGCTCTTTTTTGTTCATACTCTAATATACGCTGGTGTAGACTTTTACGTTCATTGATAACAGGTATTACTGGCGTTTGAACTTCCATTTTTCTTCTTAAAATAGTTATTTGTTTCCCGGATTCATCTTCATTTGACAGCCTCCCCGGGTTGACGCTGTCATTACTTGGTTTCCCTCTTGAAACACACAATATGAAACATCACTATCACATATGAAACATCTCATAGAGTGAAACGACGATTTACATATCTCCTTTACATCATCCTTATTCTTATAATGATTTCCTGGCATACCACAAGTATAGCACAAATTCATGTGGAACGGAGAGTAACATAAGGGTTTATTTACTTGAGCATTTTCCACCATACCACGCGTTGAATTGAGAGAGGCTCCTAATGAATTAGGTGAGGGATTCCTATTACCTCCATAGTTGTAGCTGTGTTGTTTAATTTTACTGTCTACCACAGCCTCCACTCTCGCTATTCCGTCTTCCCTGATTCCTGGCTCAATGGTACCCTTATAGTGAATTTCTGATACAGGACGTCCTTTACTCCTATTTTCTTGTAACAGACGTTCCCCTCTTTTACACTCACTAATGAGGTCCGCTATCGAAGCAAAAGATGCCGAAAACACAAGACTAGCCAAATTTCCTCTTAAGTTGCTTTTTATAATTTGGACTAACTCCCTTTCGGGTATCTTTTTCTTAAGCCTAAACGACAAATTATGAATATCTGCGTAAAATTGCTCGAACGTTTCTCCCACTTGTTGCCTACGTTCCATCATTTGCCTGATTATTTCGTAATCGCTATCGCAAGATCTAAAATGACTTAACAGTTCTTTTTTCAGCTGATAATAGTTGAAATTCTTATCCTCCGCATGGTCCTCCATCACTTGCCAATACCACCTAGCAGCGCAACCCGATACCAAACAGTGAAAATCAGTGAAGAGCTGGTGATAAGAAAGTTCATATTGCTCTCTCATTTTTTCGATACGGAAAATGAAGCTTTCTACAGACATTTCTTTAGTGGTCCCATCAAATTTGATCCGCCATTTATCTAGGTCACAATTTTTTCGGGTCACCCTTTCGTCTTCTTCAAACAATATTGAGTCCCTTCTATGATCCCTTAGCCTAGTATTATTCGCTAAAAATTCAGAGTTCGCGTTTAACTCATCGCTTCCTACTACCGTCTTATTCACTCTATTTCTTTCTACGGAATTAACCCGCCCTTTCAATGAACCTAATTCACTTCTGATATCATGCATCCCACTCGCCAGAACTTGGGTTTGTTGCATCAACATGTGCATCATATCAACGAGTTCCCTTTGACTTTCTCGTTCCATTTTTCCAACATTTTTAACATTCTCTTCATTCAATCCATCATTCACACCATCATTCACACACGCCTCTCCTACTGCTATGACAGGTAACGCACCGCCTACTGCGCCTTCCTTTTCTACGTCTTCTTGATCCGCCATTAGTGAGAGTTTATTCAACTCTGATATGAACTCAGGGGACCTGATAATTGAGGCAATCGCGTTGCGGTTAACTGCTTGCGTCTCCTTTCTTTGGAACAAAATTCCTGCACACAAATTGATATCGCGTTCTGGCACACTATCCGTCGGCCTAATCACGCCTGTATCTATTTGAGTCAGAAGATACGACGCTGCGTCTCTTCCCAAAGCTCTCGCTACACTCCTAGTAAGTCGCTTATTTTCGTTCCTATTGCGTGTATTTGCTTCACCTGTAGGAGTAAACCACTCGCGATCGCTCTCCATGAATCAGAAACAGAATAAAACTGAACAAATTCGTGTAATTTGAATTGTAGCAAAATAGGAAATGTAACTAATTACTGTTGTCTATTTACCCAACTAATTCACCAAAAAAAATTATACACTATCTCTATTAATTCAAACCGTTTATGAAGAAACAATTTCAAAAAAAAAAAATTCCAGTAATAAGTAATATACCAGAGTCAAAAAGCGAAAGAGAATTAAAGAAAGATTTTGACTACTTCTCTTCTTAATTAAATGTAAAACTTAATAAATAAATAAATTATTTCCAAAAAAAATATAATATATAAACAAAAATAAAAAATAGATAATTAGAGATAAGGGTTTTAAAAGAAAAAAAAAAAATCAACCACCATAAATAATAATGAATAATACTCAAAATTATTCAAACTAAACTTCAACCAAAATTTGGCATCAATAGGCAAAATCTTAATAAATACCAAAAGAAAAATAACTTCTAAAACAGGTTAAAGCTATTCAATTGGTATACTATACCTAAACGTAATCTAAATATAAAGTATTACTATTCAATTATATTTAAATGGGTTTTGTAATTTCTACAATATAATAATAATAATGATATAGATGACCTTTGGTGTATTCTCAGTGTTATTATCTCAGGGACAATGTTAAAAAAAAATAAAAATGAGTTGAGTCGCGTTTCTCTCGGTCTTTAGTCCCCCACATAAATTCTAAGAATTATTTGCTGCATTACAATTTGATGCAGTCTGAACTACTGCCAAAAGCTAACACAACTAAAATTCTACACCCACCCATCACAAGCCGTTTCTGAAGCAAGCCTCACAATCACAGGACGTCCTTCTAAATGATCAGCAGCTTCAACTTCAGTCTTCATTCGTACTTTCTATCATTCACGCGCACATTCATATCACCTGCTGCTATACTGACTTTCACGTATAACGTTTCTGACAAACAGCTTCACGGCACCTCAGTATAGCTGCTGGTTTGCTTGTGATTTAAAAGAACAAAAAAAACAAAAACTTAATCACCTCAAACATATCCTGTTCGAATGTATGTTGTAGCGATCAAGCCAAAACACAAACCTAACACTAATTCTGTCAATCCGTCATTCGTGTCCTGTCGATGGTCAGTCGTTCGTATTACGTTCTGTTCTTTCGTTAGTTCCGTGCGTTGGGCGCCATTTTGTTACGTTCAACATCTTTACATTCATGTGTGCAGAGTTAGAGTCTGGCACGGTGGCGAGGCCAGCTAGCTCGTCAGAAAAGGGTTGGATTCTTTACTCCGCTATAGCACATCCGAACCGTAACAAAAAAATAAAGAAAAATCGTGCCAGAGAATTTGGTTCAAAAAAAATTACAATCAATGATAGTAATTTTATATAATATTAATACCTTGTGTCTATCAGTTTTTTTTTCTTCGTATTGTCCTTGTCCTTGTCGGTCGGTTTGGACCTACCCACCCTCACTACATTACCGTAGTTACCGTTGAGCTGAAGTAACAGGCCCTGTTAAATTCTCTCCAGCTCCCTATTTTCATGTTCGTCCCTGTCCTGTCTAACTCATTTTTATTTTACTGCAACCTAACATTGCCCCCTTCTTCACTTTCACCTGTCACCTATATCTATTGAACTTAAGCCATCATTTTGTTTGAATTTACTTCATTTACACATTTAGTTTGTTACACAAAAAAAAAAGAAAATCTTATGAATGGAATTATTTTTAATTTTGTTTCTTTTTTTCTTTTTATGGTTTATTATTTTATTATATAATAATACAAAAAAAATTCGACTAAACTAAACTAAGCAAAATTCTCTTCAAATAAAAAAAATACAAAAGAATATATATATATACATAATGTATTCATAATAAAAAACTTACAATCTACTCTTACTATTTAATGCACAACTATATGTATATCCATAATATATTTATAATAAGAAAATAGATAAATATAACGAGAATAAAAAAAATAGCTTTCTATACATCAACTTGTTGTTTTGTTTTTTTTTCCTTTTTTTTTTCTTTTACATTTAGACTACCAATATTTTAATTACTTTGATTACTCTTACCAACATCGTAGCAGTGACGTCACTCCGCGTTGCTGACCTAAATAGCTACAAAAAAATTAAAAAAACAAATTGTGGATAATCAAAGAAAAAAAACAACAAAACAAAGACACCTGATGTGCTTGATCACTTATAATATATGTACATCATTTAAAGTAAAAAAATGTATATATTCTAATCTTGCGTGACTAATATCATATCCAAAATAAATTAACAATGAATATTATTTCTACTAATAATTTCATAAATAGAACTAATTAATTCAAGAAAATTAATAAAAAAAACTTAATGTATATATATAAAAAAATTCAAATTATTAAAATAAGTTGGAGAAAAAAAATTTTTTTAATTTAGAAACAAAAAAAATATGAGATTGAATATTTAAAAAAAATTGTAAGACATTATAGACGGCAATAAGTCATAGGTAATTGAACAACTGAGTAAGCATAATATAATTTATTGTTTAAATGAATTTAATGAATTTAATTAATTTAATCATTAGCATTAACGTAAAAAAATCATATCCTGTAGCACTTCCGCGCGGTCTTAGTATTCTCCGTTGCTATTCTACAACTGTAAGGGTAGCTTACCGTACCAGTTGCTGTTAGATGTACTTGCAGTGAGTCCTAGGGCTAATTCCATATGTTTATCACTCCTTATTGAACTTGACTTATTACACATATAATACGGCTTGTTAGGTTGTTAAATCAAAGTTTCACCGACATGTTATATTTATATATGGCTAATTCCATATGCTTATCAATCCTTATTGGACTTGATTTATTACACTTATAATACGGCTTATTAGGTTGTTAAATCAAAGTTTCACCGATATGTTATATTTATATATGGCTAATTCCATATGCTTATCAATCCTTATTGGACTTGATTTATTACACATATAATACGGCTTGTTAGGTTGTTAAATCCAAGTTTCACCGATATGTTATATTTATTTGAATTTTTTTCGATCATCAATTTATTCAAAGTTTTGATCATTTAAACCTCCGATTTGTAAAAATATTTTTTTTTTTCACTTTCATTTTTTATTCACTTTAATTATTTTTGTATTAATAATAATTAATTTTTAAATGTTCACTTTAATTATTTTTGTATTAATAATAGTTAATTTTAAATGTTCACTTTAATTATTTTTGTATTAATAATAATTAATTTTTAAATGTTCACTTTAATTATTTTTGTATTAATAATAATTAATTTTTAAATGTTCACTTTAATTATTTTTGTATTAATAATAGTTAATTTTAAATGTTCACTTTTATTAATTATTTCAATATATCGTCTCAAATTTTTCAAGTCGCTCGCGGACATCAACCGTCTTCTTCCAAAGACTTCCTTTTTCCAAAAAAAAACTACAACCAATATCTCTATCTTATATCATTCTCCTCCCGTAATTTAATCCGTTGGACACTCATCCCGTACACTTTTCGGGGTCGTTCCTTGAACCTCCAGTTAATGTTATTTTTCTTTCCACCTTCCGAACACTTTTTTTTTCTTTTTATCTTATTTCAATACTTGCATTACACATTGCTCTGGCAGCATTGATCATTTCAACTTCCAATTTGGCCAAACTTTTCGCCGCGACTCTTGATCAAAACAAAAGAAAACAAAAAAAATGTACAAAAGCTTTTTTTTTTTTTTTTTTCTTTCTTGCAAATTTTGACATTTCGCTGTGCGTGCAATGCACAGGCTAATTTTAATTTATAAAACAAAAATATAAATAAAAATAAATAAAAAAAATGATAGAAAAAAAATAAAAAAAAAGATCGACAGAAAAAAATATAAAAAGATCGATTGAAACCAAAATAAAAAAGATCGATAAAAACATAAATAAAAAAGATCGATAAAAACATAAATAAAAAAAGATTGATAATAAAAAGTAGAGATCGATAGAAAAAAATAAAAAAAGATCTATAGGAAAAAAAAATAAAAAAAAGTCGATAGAAAAAAAATAAATAAAAAGATCGATAGAAAAAATATAAAAAAAGATCGATAGAAAAAAATAAAAAAAAAAGATCGATAGAAAAAAAATAAAAAAAGATCAATAGAAAAAAAATAAAAAAAAATCAATAGAAAAAAATAAAAATAAGATCGATAGAAAAAAAATAAAAAAAAGATCAATAGAAAAAAAATAAAAAAAAAAAAAAAAAAAAAAAAAGAAAAAAAAAAAAAAAAAAAAAAAAAAAAAAAAAAAAAAA
>NW_024032116.1:0-11927 GCF_002237135.1 Teleopsis dalmanni | reverse complement strand
TATTGGTTTTCGGTTAATATTTGTTAATTGTGTCAAGTTGAAAGCGACATTGAAAATAAAATAATTAAAAGTTGCAATAATATCGAGTGCAATTTAAATTATTGACGTTTTGCAATTACGCAAAAACTATTGAATAATAATTAAATTGAGGTGATTGGGGTGCCTTGAACTTATGGCATCTAGCATAGGTAAGACTTTTAGAAGTTTTGTTTAAAAAGACAGTAGGCAGTAGTCTAGAAGTCAATAGTAGCCTAACCAGCTATTGAGCAGTTGAACTCTGTAGAGCCGTTGGGCTCAGCAGTGAACCCATTTCGTACCTCCGTGTGGTACATCACACGGCTAACTTTGAAAATTATTTGAAAATATATAAAAGTATATCGGACACGCTGGGTCCGATAATACTATGATGATGAAACAAAGTAATAGAAATGTTTGTTATTAATTAGGTAATATTATTAGGTAATAAAATAAAATGAGAGTAATCTCTCTAATAAATATCATACTCTTCTAACTTAAACTTGTGTTTTTTACTATGCATAATAGTAATAAGTCTATTTTGAAATTTGATTGCTGGTTGAGTTTTTCTGAATTTGATTGTTTTATACCTATAGGGCTTATATTTGTTCACGCTAAAAGTTCTGTCGTCAATTTTTTACTGTAAATAAAATTATAATTGACTATGATGAAATAGCGACGTTAGAATTTTATTAATACAACAAACAATTGGGAATCGGTGCATTTGTTCCAAAGGAATTATTGAGCCATTGTGAGTATCTATTGCGAAATACTGTATCATGCCATTGAAGCCATAGTAAATGTGCAACACTATAGCAGAGAGAAAAAAAAAGGTTATTGTCCACCAGCCTCAAGTTATCCACAGCTATGTTACTACTGACACATGGGCGGCTTCGATTTACATGACAATAGAGTTGTTAACTGTCGTATTGGAAATAGAAGCAAAAGTGGTAATGGTCATTATGTGTGCAGTGTTTAGATAGCGCTGTAGTAAACGCTTGGAAACTAAATTGCTTCGTCGCTGCTTCTAACAACAGAAAATCGATGCCTCAGTTAGACTTCAAGAATTTCATTGCCATAAACCTTCTTCTTGCATCAGAGAACTCAATGTTCATTACAAAAGCTTCCGCTTACGATGATTTGAAAAAGGAAAGTCACAGTGCAGGAGAAGATGTTGATCTTACGGGAAATTCACTATGTGTAACCGGTATGCACGCTTCCATAAAAACTCAAAATTGCCACCGCTGTATTGTTCGTGCACCAAAAGCCACAGTTTTTACATGTGAAAATAAAACATTGAATTTTATACGTACGTGTACTTTATCCAACTTACAACGATACTTACTTCACCATAAAAGTAATTAAATACCATATTTGCGAACAAAACAGATATAAAAATGTTTGTACTATCGAAGAGAGAAAAAAGTGCTATGGGCCCCAGCGTGTGGTTGACTTTTTCTGGAAAACCTTTCTGAAAATTTCACCATAAAATTGAACTTGCCTGGTACTTAATGGGTTAATAGTAGTTAAAAGCAGTGAATAGCAGTTAACTGAACTTATAAGCATCAAAAAAGAGTTCTAAATAACATCAATATATTAATTATTTAATATATGTAGAAAAAAGGAAGAGTTTAAAACTAAAGAATAGTGAAACTAATTAAAACAAAACTGGTAACATTAAAAGTAATCATTGATGAAGTCGGTAATAATATAAAATTATATTGAGGTTTGTAAAGGTTGAAATTGTTCCTGTCTAATTTTTACCACACATAACAAATCTGACGTCAGACCGTCATCATGAGAACTCACCTTCAATGAATTCCATTGTACCACCTGGAAATGATAAAATTCATTACAATAATTATCGAAATCAAAATACAATGATATTACCTGTGATCCTTGCGTTGATAAGACGCGGGCATGGCTGGTAACATCTACGTTTGAAACCTTGTAACGACTCACTTTTGTCGTTGATGTTACTGAGGTATACTCAGCCGTCGTCCAGGGGTCGCTGCAATAGAATTTTTATTTTGGAAGTCAAAGACAATGTGATATAGTAATTCAATTATTTATTTAGGAGAATTTAAAATAAAATAAGATTTACAATCTAATATAATTATAATATAATGCTAGTTTGCTAATTTGATGACTACAATTATTTGGAATAATTGTGCTTCGATGATTGTTCCGATTGTTGTTTCCACGTGCCTGAAATGTTGCTGTCAAACGACACTACTTGTGCTAATCTTGGTGTTTTGTCAGAAGACGTCGTTATCTAGAGATTAGAAGTGTTATGCTGGGTTACAGCCTTGGTTAGCATTAATGTTAGGACGTATTACTACCCTAACTCAACCTACAGAAAATCCTACTAGTCAAGCTGTATCATGACTACCTTGGCTTGATTTACATATAAGACTACATATACAATCTACTTGTCAAGACGTATATACTACCTTGACACTATAGTTCTACTGACTTGTTTCGCAAAGACGTATTACTACCTTTGAGAGTTTCCCAACAAGTGCCCTTGCTTGTACAATGCGCGTTTATTTATACTCAAATGACCGAAGCTTTTCCTGTAGCGCATTGGTACATTTGCCGTTGGTATTTTTGATACTTGTTGTCTTTTGCTGCTGTTGTTCGCCTGGGTGTAATTTTTGTGCTTTGTGTTTTCGTGTGTTCTTGAATTCGCCGTGCTTTGTTTTTAGTTCAACCAAAGCTTTCATGCTTTGTCTTGTTTACAAACGTGTTTTTTATTTTTTTTTCTATATAGTGCCGGTGTGTGTGGTTTATTATTTATTAATAAATTTATTTATTTATAAATATTTATTATTAAATAAATAAATATTACAAATATTAAAGGTGAGTGTTTTATTTATTTGTTTAAATATATTTTATATTACTTGCATTTTCAATGTAATCTTAGGTTTGTTCATTTGGTGCAATTACGTGCATGCGGGGGTGGGTTTATGGTAAGTTGTTTACGTTTTAAATTTACAATAAAAATTAACCAGTTTTCATTGTAGATATTAACTCCACAGTGATTGTATGTAGGTTGGAAATTAGTTAAAATTTCCATCCTTACAACCTAAAGTGAATTACATGAAAAAAAAACCAGCAAAATGAATATTTTTATTATGTTGAATTAATATAACAAACACAGAACAACAAATAATTATTTATTAAAATAATTAAAAATAATTAAAACAACTATTGGCATGCAAATAATAACTGATCAAACCTAAGTTAAATTAAAGACTAGTGAGAAACTGACAAACTATTATGATTATTAAACGTGTTAATGAGAATTGAATTAAACTGATTATTAAATAAATTAAATAAAGTTTTAAACTTTGGTTTTATTTAACTGTGAAAAAAAGATCATAGATCGAAAGTAGTAATGTCTGTTATAATCCTTCAACGAACGGCAGTAGCAGCAACAACAAAGACTTGGTTTTTAAAGTTAAAAGTATGTTTTCATTTGTTGGGTGGACTGTTGAGGAGACACAATAGTACCGCATCAGGTTTCTCTTTAGGCGCTCTGCGCTTGGTTCTTGAGTTTTTTTCCTTCCGTTCCTTTCTTTGGCGAAATTTCTACATTATCCGCCTTTTTATTGCCTTCTTGCGCTTTTATTGTTTTGCTTTCAGTAGCGATTTGCCACTTATATGTTGACTTTTCGCAGTGTTTCTTCCTAGTGGTTTTCATCGCTGGGCTAGTCGCAGCTCGCTTTTGTCGTTATGCGGTCGGACTGTCCACTATTCTGCTATTTGCTTGTAGTTTTGATTGGTGTACACGACATACTTTTTCTGCTTCAGCAATTACCCAGCATAGGCGGTAACAAATAATGACGTCGAAAAACTCATCTAATGCGGCAATTTCTTCTTTTATGTCATTCGCAATGTTCCTTTGTCTAAGTACAGTATTTTTCATTTTGTTAAGAACGAACTTGCATTGCTCTATTGCTTCTGTCTCTTACTTCTTCTTTTGTTTGATGTACTCGCTCCTAGGCGAGGATGGTCCATTATTTATGTTTTCTGGCACTTCAGATGCGCCCATATTCACCGCGGACATTCCTCTGCCATTTTGTGTTGGCATGTTCCCTGTTTGTTTTTTTAGTTTTATGTTGTTTGTTCATTTTTATTTGGGTACCGACTCCTTGCCGCTATTGAAGTTCAATTGTATAGTCGCTCGTAACGATCCCCATAGTTATCTATGCAAGTCTCCCTATGGAGATTGCGTTCAGAGCCAGAAGTACACTCAACTAAACCTGTACCACCAATTTAACGGTGACAGAATAACACAATAACAGAATAACGCATCGACCAGCCATGAAATATTCATAACCTTAGTTTTCTTCCAGTATGCAATAATCAAGATCATAGTGGGCTCGATCTTGATGGGTGTTTGTACCCTGTATTCATACACATCGTGCAATAGCCTCTCTTAAAATTAAAGTGAGATTGGCACAACTTTTTTCATCCTTCATGCGTATCAGGGTGTACTTGTTGAACATGAATAAAATCCACCTCAATGGTAAATTGAAGGAAATAGTAAATTATGTCGGTACGGCAGCGTATGTTGATATTTACCAGAATTGGGAGTAGGGTAAAAAAGATAAAAATTAGGCAAATTAGGTGTTACCATTGTAAAAATTTTAAAAGATGTTTAATAATTAAATAAATAAATTTGAAAAGTTTTAACCAAAAATAATAAATATGTGCAATAAATAAATAAATAAATACAAGTGCAATACAAAAAATCCCTAGAAAATTTTAATTTCTTTACCTCAATTTACAAGAACTCGCACACGTCCCAAACATATTAAAAATGTTATTACAATTTATTGTACTTATTTTCAGAAAAAAATTACTAAGTATATAGCCTGTTCACTTCACTTCACTATATATATTTAATATGTTATATATATATAATAACATATATATGGTATTGTTTTTCGTTAAAAATTTTAGAATTTTATTTCAAATACAAATAAATTTTTAAACATACGCAAATAAATACTAAGTTTATTGCATGAACAGCCACTCTATCATGGTGATTGCGTTATTATAAAAAAGCATTGTCTACAAAATTATTATTATTATTATTAATTCGTAAAACGAATTTTGCAGTCAGTACCGAATATATCGTTGATGTGCAAGGATGTGCACGCATGTTGGTGATTTTTGTGGAGAAATCAATGAAGTTAATTATTATTAATGAATATTTTAAATAGTTAATTATTACTTACATTGTCTTTTAAAATCTCTGAATTATCAATAAAACTCAGTGCTAAATTTTTATTTGGGAATGCATATTTACAAAGTTTTTTGTGTACAATCATTTCCTTTGCAGAATGATTAATTTCCAACCGTAAGAGAAAAAATGTAAAAAAAAACACATATGTATACTGTAAATCGTGCTTTATGTGGAGGAGCATCGTGGATTTTGCGTAACAAGCGCCGTGGATTCAATGGATGACCGTTGTGGAATCTTGGTAATAAACGCCATGAAATTTCGTGTGGTTCACCTCAGGGTACATAGTAGGGAATAGAATTATCCTTAATTATTAGGATATATATATGTCATAAATATATGTATCCTTGTGCTGCCTAATATTTATAATACATATCCGTGCGATTTCTATATTCCTCCAAATATACATGTAGGGTTGGCAACTCTGTTGTATGGGGTGTGAGCTCTTGTATGAGTTGAAAGGTGTTGGACATTGTCGAAGTTTAAAATTATTAAAACATTGTAACGACACGTATTCTCCGTTTCGTTATATCCTTTGCCGGGGTAACCTCAGCCCCTTCCAGGAGTCGTTTACAATAAATTTTTATTTGCAAAAACAGGACTTCTCAAATAAAAGATTGTGGTTATAGTTTCAGAACTATTTATTTATAAAAAAAAATTCAATGACGTATAAAGAGTATTTAAATGTGATAATTATTATTATTATTAATGGAAAAAAATTTGTATTATGACTGGGACGGCACGTCAGTGGCAGTTGATTCTTTGGAAAACTCTCAAGGGGATTACTTCCAATGACTATTTCGGAGGGATTCTAAATGGTCTATTCTGGCCTTGTAGTTGGCTTCTATGTTCACCTGTTCGGATAATAAAAAAAAAAAGAAAGATATTGAGGAATATATGTTTGATTTATATAATACATATATAATGGTGTCCAAGCGCGTTGACTTAAAACCGCCTTACGCTCGTAAACGATTATATATATACTTTTGTATTAGTTATACACATTGACTTAACACCGCCTCTGTGTCAGATAATATTTTATTGTATTATTTTATTAGTTGACATATAATGCCACTTAGTGATCATACAAGACTCTTTTATACCGATCAGACGAGCTTTTTGTGTAGCGCACTTACAATTGTTTTCTGCTGTTTCGGTGGAGTTTTGTTTATTTTCCCGTTTGTATGTCTTGCTTTCGTACTGTTCTTTAAATTGTGCGCTCAGCAGATCTTGCTTATCTCTTTGCGGCGAATTCCTATTGACGTTTCTGATATTTGTTAGTTATGTTTTGATTCGATAATTCTTCCAACTTTTCGCGTGGTGTTTCTTGTTTTATTTAAATAAAATTGTTAATAACTTTTAATAAATAAATTAATATTTTAATCGTACTAAGTTAATAATTTGGACTACAAGTTGTGGTGATATGTTAGCAGGTGTGTATTTCTATTTTAATTGAATATTTTTATATTTACATTTCTTTTTCCCTAGTTCCACGTTTTGCAGTAGTGCGCAATGTGGGCAGCTATTGTTAAAATTTCCTGTGCAAAGGTCAATTTAAAACAAGATATGTATCAGATTTCAAAACAAAATTCATTTTTTTTTTTAAATTTTTATTCATTTATTTCAGAGATTTCTATAATTCAACAATTTATTTGGACTAAACGCTGAGTGGGTGTGTGTGTTATTTATGTAGGGCAAAATTTGTTTTATGTAAATTTAGCCCTTACATTCCTCCCTTTCTTACGACTGATGGAGACTATGGACCGTCACAAGGCCTCGACGGTTAATTCGTACCAGATACAACACATCGTTAAATGTTCGTCGATACGTGATTCGTTTACCTTTTGTGTGTTTCGTCAATGCGTCGCATATGGTTCGTTCTAGTTCTTCCGGCCAAGTGAGGCAAACCTTTTTTTGTTTTGGATTGGAGGTCCCGTTCATTTCAGCTTCCATTTGCCGCCAGTCGCACTCTATTTCTATAATGTCTTCTTGTTCCGGCGTTTGCACTTTACAAAATTCACTGGACCTGGTTTCCACTGTTGCCGTCGTTACCAAGGTATCTTTATTTTTCATGTTGCGTGTTACATTATTATCTGTGTTTACACTAGGTAAATCTGTTATTGACGTTGCTGCTTTACTTCCTGGCCGCCAACCTTGAGCCTTTGGTTGGTTCCTTCTATCGCCTGGTGTAACTCGTGGTACTGCTCGGCTGTTGTCTGATATAGGATTCACTTGGCACTTGGAGGATTTGTTATCGATTCGTTTCACCATGTTCTTGGATTTTTTTGTTACATCTATCGGATTCGGTAAGTATTTGCACCTTGGTCTTTCATTATTTAATTTGGTTAATTTCGTGCGGTATTTTTCTATGGTGATTTTAAATTTGTTTGCCATGTCACTCATCTTGCTAGTTAAACTTTTGACTAAAGATTTATTCATGATGTTAATCCTTTAAATACTTGTGTAAATAGCGGACCTTTGTTTTATGTTGCAGTTCGTTTTACTTACATATAAGTGTTATTGTCCTTTATATTTTAGTAAAATTGAGTGCAACATAAAACAAAGGTCCGCTATTTACACAAGTATTTAAAGGATTAACATCATGAATAAATCTTTAGTCAAAAGTTTAACTAGCAAGATGAGTGACATGGCAAACAAATTTAAAATCACCATAGAAAAATACCGCACGAAATTAACCAAATTAAATAATGAAAGACCAAGGTGCAAATACTTACCGAATCCGATAGATGTAACAAAAAAATCCAAGAACATGGTGAAACGAATCGATAACAAATCCTCCAAGTGCCAAGTGAATCCTATATCAGACAACAGCCGAGCAGTACCACGAGTTACACCAGGCGATAGAAGGAACCAACCAAAGGCTCAAGGTTGGCGGCCAGGAAGTAAAGCAGCAACGTCAATAACAGATTTACCTAGTGTAAACACAGATAATAATGTAACACGCAACATGAAAAATAAAGATACCTTGGTAACGACGGCAACAGTGGAAACCAGGTCCAGTGAATTTTGTAAAGTGCAAACGCCGGAACAAGAAGACATTATAGAAATAGAGTGCGACTGGCGGCAAATGGAAGCTGAAATGAACGGGACCTCCAATCCAAAACAAAAAAAGGTTTGCCTCACTTGGCCGGAAGAACTAGAACGAACCATATGCGACGCATTGACGAAACACACAAAAGGTAAACGAATCACGTATCGACGAACATTTAACGATGTGTTGTATCTGGTACGAATTAACCGTCGAGGCCTTGTGACGGTCCATAGTCTCCATCAGTCGTAAGAAAGGGAGGAATGTAAGGGCTAAATTTACATAAAACAAATTTTGCCCTACATAAATAACACACACACCCACTCAGCGTTTAGTCCAAATAAATTGTTGAATTATAGAAATCTCTGAAATAAATGAATAAAAATTTAAAAAAAAAAATGAATTTTGTTTTGAAATCTGATACATATCTTGTTTTAAATTGACCTTTGCACAGGAAATTTTAACAATAGCTGCCCACATTGCGCACTACTGCAAAACGTGGAACTAGGGAAAAAGAAATGTAAATATAAAAATATTCAATTAAAATAGAAATACACACCTGCTAACATATCACCACAACTTGTAGTCCAAATTATTAACTTAGTACGATTAAAATATTAATTTATTTATTAAAAGTTATTAACAATTTTATTTAAATAAAACAAGAAACACCACGCGAAAAGTTGGAAGAATTATCGAATCAAAACATAACTAACAAATATCAGAAACGTCAATAGGAATTCGCCGCAAAGAGATAAGCAAGATCTGCTGAGCGCACAATTTAAAGAACAGTACGAAAGCAAGACATACAAACGGGAAAATAAACAAAACTCCACCGAAACAGCAGAAAACAATTGTATGTGCGCTACACAAAAAGCTCGTCTGATCGGTATAAAAGACGACGCATTTTTTGGTAAGGCAGTGAGTCTTGTATGATCACTAAGTGGCATTATATGTCAACTAATAAAATAATACAATAAAATATTATTTGACACAGAGGCGGTGTTAAGTCAATGTGTATAACTAATACAAAAGTATATATATAATCGTTTACGAGCGTAAGGCGGTTTTAAGTCAACGCGCTTGGACACCATTATATGTGTATTATATAAATCAAACATATATTCCTCAATATCTTTCTTTTTTTTTTTTATTATCCGAACAGGTGAACATAGAAGCCAACTACAAGGCCAGAATAGACCATTTAGAATCCCTCCGAAATAGTCATTGGAAGTAATCCCCTTGAGAGTTTTCCAAAGAATCAACTGCCACTGACGTGCCGTCCCAGTCATAATACAAATTTTTTTCCATTAATAATAATAATAATTATCACATTTAAATACTCTTTATATGTCATTGAATTTTTTTTTATAAATAAATAGTTCTGAAACTATAACCACAATCTTTTATTTGAGAAGTCCTGTTTTTGCAAATAAAAATTTATTGTAAACGACTCCTGGAAGGGGCTGAGGTTACCCCGGCAAAGGATATAACGAAACGGAGAATACGTGTCGTTACAATGTTTTAATAATTTTAAACTTCGACAATGTCCAACACCTTTCAACTCATACAAGAGCTCACACCCCATACAACAGAGTTGCCAACCCTACATGTATATTTGGAGGAATATAGAAATCGCACGGATATGTATTATAAATATTAGGCAGCACAAGGATACATATATTTATGACATATATATATCCTAATAATTAAGGATAATTCTATTCCCTACTATGTACCCTGAGGTGAACCACACGAAATTTCATGGCGTTTATTACCAAGATTCCACAACGGTCATCCATTGAATCCACGGCGCTTGTTACGCAAAATCCACGATGCTCCTCCACATAAAGCACGATTTACAGTATACATATGTGTTTTTTTTTACATTTTTTCTCTTACGGTTGGAAATTAATCATTCTGCAAAGGAAATGATTGTACACAAAAAACTTTGTAAATATGCATTCCCAAATAAAAATTTAGCACTGAGTTTTATTGATAATTCAGAGATTTTAAAAGACAATGTAAGTAATAATTAACTATTTAAAATATTCATTAATAATAATTAACTTCATTGATTTCTCCACAAAAATCACCAACATGCGTGCACATCCTTGCACATCAACGATATATTCGGTACTGACTGCAAAATTCGTTTTACGAATTAATAATAATAATAATAATTTTGTAGACAATGCTTTTTTATAATAACGCAATCACCATGATAGAGTGGCTGTTCATGCAATAAACTTAGTATTTATTTGCGTATGTTTAAAAATTTATTTGTATTTGAAATAAAATTCTAAAATTTTTAACGAAAAACAATACCATATATATGTTATTATATATATATAACATATTAAATATATATAGTGAAGTGAAGTGAACAGGCTATATACTTAGTAATTTTTTTCTGAAAATAAGTACAATAAATTGTAATAACATTTTTAATATGTTTGGGACGTGTGCGAGTTCTTGTAAATTGAGGTAAAGAAATTAAAATTTTCTAGGGATTTTTTGTATTGCACTTGTATTTATTTATTTATTTATTGCACATATTTATTATTTTTGGTTAAAACTTTTCAAATTTATTTATTTAATTATTAAACATCTTTTAAAATTTTTACAATGGTAACACCTAATTTGCCTAATTTTTATCTTTTTTACCCTACTCCCAATTCTGGTAAATATCAACATACGCTGCCGTACCGACATAATTTACTATTTCCTTCAATTTACCATTGAGGTGGATTTTATTCATGTTCAACAAGTACACCCTGATACGCATGAAGGATGAAAAAAGTTGTGCCAATCTCACTTTAATTTTAAGAGAGGCTATTGCACGATGTGTATGAATACAGGGTACAAACACCCATCAAGATCGAGCCCACTATGATCTTGATTATTGCATACTGGAAGAAAACTAAGGTTATGAATATTTCATGGCTGGTCGATGCGTTATTCTGTTATTGTGTTATTCTGTCACCGTTAAATTGGTGGTACAGGTTTAGTTGAGTGTACTTCTGGCTCTGAACGCAATCTCCATAGGGAGACTTGCATAGATAACTATGGGGATCGTTACGAGCGACTATACAATTGAACTTCAATAGCGGCAAGGAGTCGGTACCCAAATAAAAATGAACAAACAACATAAAACTAAAAAAACAAACAGGGAACATGCCAACACAAAATGGCAGAGGAATGTCCGCGGTGAATATGGGCGCATCTGAAGTGCCAGAAAACATAAATAATGGACCATCCTCGCCTAGGAGCGAGTACATCAAACAAAAGAAGAAGTAAGAGACAGAAGCAATAGAGCAATGCAAGTTCGTTCTTAACAAAATGAAAAATACTGTACTTAGACAAAGGAACATTGCGAATGACATAAAAGAAGAAATTGCCGCATTAGATGAGTTTTTCGACGTCATTATTTGTTACCGCCTATGCTGGGTAATTGCTGAAGCAGAAAAAGTATGTCGTGTACACCAATCAAAACTACAAGCAAATAGCAGAATAGTGGACAGTCCGACCGCATAACGACAAAAGCGAGCTGCGACTAGCCCAGCGATGAAAACCACTAGGAAGAAACACTGCGAAAAGTCAACATAT
>NW_024032115.1:0-11930 GCF_002237135.1 Teleopsis dalmanni | reverse complement strand
TTTTAACTTTTGCGCATACTTCACAGTTATTGATAAATTTTTTAACCATTTTATTCATATTTTTCCATACATATTTTTGTTTCAGTTTGTTTATACATCTTTTTATACCGCAATGTCCTCCATGTAGTGATTTATGATATTCTTCTATTAACCTGAGCATTTCATTTGTATCATTTATTCTTTTTGGTTTTTTGTAAATAATTATGTCTAGACAATTTTTCAATTTTAATTCTTTTTGCAGCTTATTAAATATATCTTTTACTTGTTGCATGCTTATGTTATTAAATATTTCTTCATCTTCCGCCAATGCTAGCTTTGTTATGTTTAAGTTGTCCATTTTGAATAATAACTTCCTCAGAATCAATTTTATCTCTGATAATGATTTTTTGTCATATTCCACAACTATAGTTTTTGCTGCTATTTTTATATATTGCACTATTTTTATTGAACTTTTTATTTCCATGTTCAAGTGCTTTTTCATTGTTTCCATCTGCAGAATGGTTTATATTCTTGAATTCAAGTTTTGTTAAATACCTTACATCCGATACCGATGTTGCATTCCACATGTGGATGTGATCAATCTCCGTGTTAGCTTTTAAGGTTATTTCTTCATTTTGTACTTGTGCGATTTTGTTATCTTTTTCATTCATTTCTTTGCTCATTTTTCTGGTTAATATATTTATATTTTTAGGAATCATTTCAACTAATTCTTTTGAATTTAGTTGTATCCTTGATAATGCGTCTGCATTAGTATTCATCTTTCCTTGTTTAAATACTATATTGAAGTTATAATCCGTGAGATCTATTCTTATTCTAGTTAGTTTTGATGATGGGTTCTTATGCGTAAATAGACTAACTAAAGGTCTGTGATCTGTATAAACTGTAAAATTTCTCCCAAATAAATATGGTCTAAAATAATTTATACCCCAATGAATGGCAAGAAGTTCCTTCTCTATCACGGGTTTATTTAACTCATATTTATTTAATGTTTTGCTTGCAAATGCTATTGGTTTATCATTACCAATTTCTCCTTGTGACAGTACTGCACCTATTGCATAATTAGAAGCATCTGTCGTTAAAACGAATGGTTTTGAAAAATCTGGATAACTTAAGATTGGTGGTGAAATTAACTTTTCTCTTAAACTATTAAAAGATTTATCACATTCTTCCGACCAGCAGAATATTTGATTTTTCTTAAGCAAGTTGTTTAGAGGTCTGGCTATTTCAGCAAAATCTTTTATAAACCTTCGATAATAGTTGCACATTGCTACAAATCTTCTCACTTCGTCTGAGTTTTTTGGTATAGGATAATGTTTTATTACATCGTGTTTATTTGGATCTGTACGCACACCTTGTGCGGTTATAAGATGACCTAGATATACTACTTCTGGTTTAAGAAAATTACATTTTTCAGGGTTAAGTTTAAGATTATATTGTTGTAATCTACTAAATACTTTTATTAAATTGTTATTGTGTTCTTTGAGATTAAAACCAAAAACTATTACATCATCTACATATAAAAATGCTGAGGAGTCTAAACCTGCTAATGCTAATGTTAGCATTCTTTGAAAACTATTTGTTGAAATTTTTAATCCAAAAGGTAATCTCTTGAATTGAAAATGACCTGTTTCTGTTGAAAAAGCTGTTAAAGGTTTTGATTTGTGATTAAGTGGGATTTGATGAAATGAACTAGTCATATCTAATGTAGAGAAATATTTCGCCTTACCTAACTTATCTAGAACATCTTCCAAACGTGTTAGTGGAAATTTATCGTCTACTACTTTTTTATTTAACTGTCTGAAATCTACAACTAATCTCCATTTTTCTTGTCCCTTTTTTGGTACTATTAAAATTGGTGAGTTGTAAGGACTTACTGATGGTTCTATTATATCATCATTTAATAACTTTTTTACTTGCTTTTCTAGTTCTTCCTTTTGAATGTTCGGTATCCTATAATTCTTTATATATATAGGTGTTTTATCTATTGTTGATATGTGCTGTTCATAAAAATTGTTTATAGTTAATTTCTCTCCTTCTATATGAAAAATATTTTGGAAATCTTTACAAATATTCAATATTGAATTTTTGGCTATGTTATCTAAACCATCTATTTTTAATTTCGATTTAATTTTTTCAAATGTATATGAATTTCGATTAGAATTATATGAAAGTATGTTATAATTATTTAAAGGTTTTATTTCTATTGTTGCATATTCTAATTCTACAGGTGTATCTCTAGTACTTAATAACCTAATATGTTGTATACCTTCGGCAGGTATTAATGAATTAGCTATGAATACTCCTTTCACTATTTCTTTTCCACAGACTAAACTGTCTTCTTTTGTATTTAGTTCAACTACTTGAATTACTTCTACCCTGGGCGGTATTTTGATGTTTTTAATGGTTTTTATTTTTATATTCAAGGGTAAGACTATCTCATCTTCTGAGTTTGAGATCACTAATACGCATGTTTCATAATTTATTTTACAATTATGTTTTATCAAAAAATCTCTACCTAATATACCATCTGTAGGTAAATTTATATTATTTTTTATGACATTGAATTTGTGAGGTATTGTTTTACCATCAAAAAATAAATTTATATCTATTAAACCTTCTGTGGTTGTTTTTCCTGTTGTTATGCCATTTATTTGGCAGTTTTTTGTGTTATCAAAATTGCTCTTCCCTATTATACCTTTTTTTATTACTGATATCTCTGCCCCTGTGTCTACTAATAAAGTTATATACTTATTGCTACAAGAAGTTTTAACATTAATACTATTATCAATGTTTTCTATCGTTTTAAAATGTATTATTTGTTTTTGTTCTGGTTGTAATTGTTCCGATTGTTGTAACCATTGTTTTGGTTGTGACCTAGGTTGTGATTTGGATACTGCTTTAGGTTGTGCCCCGGGGTTCGTGAACCGGGGGTGTTCCAGTTTTTTTGATTATTGGAATTGTTGTATTGGTTTGATGCATTCATGTTGAAATTTCCATTCGCATTTCTGTAATTATTCGAGAATCCGTTCCTTTGTTGAAAATTCTTGTTTGGTTGCTGTTGTATCATGCTTCTATTTTGTGTTTCTACACTTAGAGCAATTTGTACAGCTTCGTTTAGAGTAGTTGGCCTTGCTGCTGCTACTATATTTCTAAGTCTCTCATTGAGTCCATTGGTGAATGCATTTAATCCTGTGAGATCTGTTATTTTCATTATTACTTGTTTATTTTGGTCACCCTGAGTAGCTATATATATTTGGTTTAAAATTGCTATTTGTTCCTCAATTTTAGAAACAAAATGTGCAACAGTTTGGGTACCTTGTCGCAAACGTGCTAAATTATTCTGGACTGTTAATGGATTTTGATTAGGTTTATAGATATTTTTCAGCTTTTGAATAAATTTTGGTATTGTGTCGTCTTCTTCTTCTAAAATGAGTTTGTTTTTAACTCTATCAGATAATTTAGTTGACTTAACAAACCGAAGTAAGATGGATCTCTCGATTTCATCTTTAAGTGATTCAGAATAAAATTGTAAAATGCCTATAAAGTTTGATAAACTTTTAGCATTACCATTGAATTCTGGTATTACTTTTGAAGCTGCAATTAAATCAAAATTAGCCATTTTTGCTTTAATATTGTCTATGGGTCTATTTAATTGTTCTGTGATTGACTTAGGTTGCAAATATTTTTCTATCTGCTCTACTAAACTATCAAATTCCAACCTTAAATTCTTGATATCTTTGATATCTGTATTTTCTTCTATATCTAACCAGATTTGATGTATTATTAGTTTTGTCTTCACTATGTACTGTTTCGTGTAAACTCTATTTGGAGTTTTCTTTAAATTTTTTAATATTTTTCTTAAGTCAATTAAATGCATATGACATTAAATTTATTGCTTATGCAAAGTATTTGCTAATAATATAATGAAGCAAAAATATTACAATAATTATTATTGAAATTACAAATGAAATTATCAGTATCATATAAATGTGTTCATTAATTTGGTCATGATCTGATCTGGAGTACATTATTGGAAAAATTTTTATATTATTTAACAAAGTTTTTGAAAAAAAAATATATATTTTTTTTTTTTTTTATATATAATTTTTATTTAATTTTTATACCTAAACATTAGCATTTCTAACTGCTTGTTTTTTAATATACTTTTTAAAATGTGAATTAATTTTTATTATTATTAATATAAATAGACATATAAAGTTTAAATATGATATATAATTATTAGTATTAAAATTATTTGTTGATGCTGTTGCTGCTGTTGCTGCTACATTGTTGTTTACTATTTCTTCTGTTGATTGGGTTCCACCCATTTTTCTTCAACTCCTTAAGCTGTTGCCGTAAAATATTTTTATTTTCTCCTTGAGATATCTTCAAGAGACACTTGAGGTTGCCAATTTCTTTGGATACCCTTCGTTTTTTGCCACCGCGCACCTTCTTTTTTGTTTGTTCGATTGTTATTGGCTGCTGTCTTCCACCTGGATGACGTTGCTTATATTGCTCAATTGATATCGGTCTTGGGCCTGCCTTTGGATTTTTTAACGTTTCTTCTAAAGTTTTCACCGCTGCTGCAAAATGTCTGTCAAAATCTTCTTGAGACATATTGTTTAATAATTTCTGAAGATTGCTTCTATTAATTTATTCGCATAATCTATCAGATAATTATGTTTGTTTAAATGTTTGTTCAGAATATTTTTATTTTTGTAGCTTTTGCCACAGATAAAACAATTATAACTCTTCATTATTTCAAAGGTTCATCAATTGCATATTAATGATTTCCAGATTCCTATGGTCCGTCAATTGCATATTAATGATTTCCAGATTCCTATGGTCCGTCAATTGCATATTAATGATTTCCAGATTCCTATGGTCCGTCAATTGCATATTAATGATTTCCAGATTCCTATGGTCCGTCAATTGCATATTATTTATTAATGATTTCCAGATTCCTATGGTCCGTCAATTGCATATTATTTAATAGTGTTTGCTTTAATGATTTCCAGATTCCTATGGTCCGTCAATTGCAGGATCGCCATGTAATGTTATCAGGATCGCCATGTAATGTTATTATCAATGTTGGCAGGATTGTTAAGGGATTAAGAGCCCCAAAAGGTTTCGACCTAGCAAGGATAAGTATTAATCTGAGCTCTTCAGCCGCCTTTAAGTATTTTCTAAGCTCTTCAGCCGCCTTAATGGTATTACCAGCAGATATGCCGCATATAACCAGAGATTCAAAATACAGTATATTCTTGTTCAAAAGAATCTAAAAGAATCTTATTTATTTGTAAAATCTTACTCTATTTATACAAAATATTCTTATCCACTAAACTTATTATTTATTTCCTATATATTCTTGAGTAACCAATCAATGCATTGGTTACTCCCAATTTTTGATAAAGTATATGATTTTTACATGTAAGATATTCATAATATCTATTATACTATTCTAACATATGTTATCTATTTCTTATGCATTTTTACTTGTATATATTATTATAAATGTTATTCATAAGGTTTAACATTTCTCTAAAGGAATTTGTGCTACTACCGTACAATGACCACATATGATAAAACGTTTGGCTCGCGCATCATGTTACGAGTGCACAATCATAACGGCGTGAGTCAAACAAAATTTAAAAGTGTAATATGATCAAAGTCAAAACAACAAAGCGACAAATGTGCATTCAATAAATTATGTCACAATTGTTTTGTTACTTTATGCAATGAATTGCCATATTAAACAATGATGTAGGTCATGGGCACCACACCCTACCCCTTAAGAAAAGTGTAAATTAATTGTAATTTCTACAAATTTAAATTAATTTATGATATTAATTATTTTATTTATTGTTTTTATCTTATTTATTTTAGTGTCAGATCCACTATGATACTAATCCATATCAAAAAAAAATTTTTATTTAAAATTTACTATTTGTATAGTATATATTCATTAACATGTTTGAATAATATATTTTCATTAACATATTTAGTATAATATAATGTTTTTAATTTGTATTTTGTATATAATAATGATATGAGATTAATAATGACATATTTTGATATTAATATATTAATTTAATATTTAATTACATTTAAAAATTTCTTTAGCTCTACATTTGATTAAGTTATTGTTGTGTAGTTCTACATATTTATTATTTATTAATACGGTACTATTTTTACCTTTTTGTGACACTATTTTATATGGGCCTTTAAATGGATTGTCAAATTTCTTTTTGTTTCCTACTTTAATATAAACAAAATCATTTACTTTGAAATTTGATTCATTAATATTTTTCTGTTTTTCTTTTGTTATAGATTTGTATTGTATCAATTTTTGCTTAACTTGGGTTTGAGCATATCTTAGTTTTAATTTTAATTCATTACAATAATTTTCAATGTCGTATGTCATTTTTTTTATTTTCCAGTATTTCACATGGTAACGCACATAATTTACCATATACTAATTCAAATGGAGTGTAATTTGTTGTAGTGTGCGGAGTCGAGTTATAACTGTAAACATAGTATGGTAATAATTCATCCCATGTATCTACTGATTTCATGGTCATTAAGTAGTCATTTAAAACTCTATGATTTCTCTCAACTGTCCCTAATGTTTTATGATGGAATGGTGTTGAAGTGGTTTTTTCTATTTTTAATAGTTTACAAATATTTTTTAGAAGTTCGTTTGTAAATTCAGTACCTTTATCGGTTTTCATCTTTTTGAAACAACCATATTTAAGAATGAATTTCTCAACAATTGCTTTAGCAACGCTGATAGCTTCTTTATTTTTTAAAGGTATTGCTTCTATGAATTTCGTTGATTCACATTGAAGTGTCAAAATATATCTGAAATTATTTGAAGGTAAAAGTGGGCCTACTGTGTCAATTGTTATGACTTCAAAGGATGTGTTTGGTGTTTCAGTTATGTCATACTGTTCTTTAGTGTATTTTGTTATTTTAACTTTTGCGCATACTTCACAGTTATTGATAAATCTTTTAACCATTTTATTCATATTTTTCCATACATATTTTTGTTTCAGTTTGTTTATACATCTTTTTATACCGCAATGTCCTCCATGTAGTGATTTATGATATTCTTCTATTAACCTGAGCATTTCATTTGTATCATTTATTCTTTTTGGTTTTTTGTAAATAATTATGTCTAGACAATTTTTCAATTTTAATTCTTTTTGCAGCTTATTAAATATATCTTTTACTTGTTGCATGCTTATGTTATTAAATATTTCTTCATCTTCCGCCAATGCTAGCTTTGTTATGTTTAAGTTGTCCATTTTGAATAATAACTTCCTCAGAATCAATTTTATCTCTGATAATGATTTTTCGTCATATTCCACAACTATAGTTTTTGCTGCTATTTTTATATATATTGCACTATTTTTATTGAACTTTTTATTTCCATGTTCAAGTGCTTTTTCATTGTTTCCATCTGCAGAATGGTTTATATTCTTGAATTCAAGTTTTGTTAAATACCTTACCTCCGATACCGATGTTGCATTCCACATGTGGAGGTGATCAATCTCCGTGTTAGCTTTTAAGGTTATTTCTTCATTTTGTACTTGTGCGATTTTGTTATCTTTTTCATTCATTTCTTTGCTCATTTTTCTGGTTAATATATTTATATTTTTAGGAATCATTTCAACTAATTCTTTTGAATTTAGTTGTATCCTTGATAATGCATCTGCATTAGTATTCATCTTTCCTTGTTTAAATACTATATTGAAGTTATAATCCATGAGATCTATTCTTATTCTAGTTAGTTTTGATGATGGGTTCTTATGTGTAAATAGACTAACTAAAGGTCTGTGATCTGTATAAACTGTAAAATTTCTCCCAAATAAATATGGTCTAAAATAATTTATACCCCAATGAATGGCAAGAAGTTCCTTCTCTATCACGGGTTTATTTAACTCATATTTATTTAATGTTTTGCTTGCAAATGCTATTGGTTTATCATTACCAATTTCTCCTTGTGACAGTACTGCACCTAATGCATAATTAGAAGCATCTGTCGTTAAAACGAATGGTTTTGAAAAATTTGGATAACTTAAGATTGGTGGTGAAATTAACTTTTCTCTTAAACTATTAAAAGATTTATCACATTCTTCCGACCAGCAGAATATTTGATTTTTCTTAAGCAAGTTGTTTAGAGGTCTGGCTATTTCAGCAAAATCTTTTATAAACCTTCGATAATAGTTGCACATTGCTACAAACCTTCTCACTTCGTCTGAGTTTTTTGGTATAGGATAATGTTTTATTACATCGTGTTTATTTGGATCTGTACGCACACCTTGTGCGGTTATAAGATGACCTAGATATACTACTTCTGGTTTAAGAAAATTACATTTTTCAGGGTTAAGTTTAAGATTATATTGTTGTAATCTACTAAATACTTTTATTAAATTGTTATTGTGTTCTTTGAGATTAGAACCAAAAACTATTACATCATCTACATATAAAAATGCTGAGGAGTCTAAACCTGCTAATGCTAATGTTAGCATTCTTTGAAAACTATTTGTTGAAATTTTTAATCCAAAAGGTAATCTCTTGAATTGAAAATGACCTGTTTCTGTTGAAAAAGCTGTTAAAGGTTTTGATTTGTGATTAAGTGGGATTTGATGAAATGAACTAGTCATATCTAATGTAGAGAAATATTTCGCCTTACCTAACTTATCTAGAACATCTTCCAAACGTGTTAGTGGAAATTTATCGTCTACTACTTTTTTATTTAACTGTCTGAAATCTACAACTAATCTCCATTTTTCTTGTCCCTTTTTTGGTACTATTAAAATTGGTGAGTTGTAAGGACTTACTGATGGTTCTATTATATCATCATTTAATAACTTTTTTACTTGATTTTCTAGTTCTTCCTTTTGAATGTTCGGTATCCTATAATTCTTTATATATATAGGTGTTTTATCTATTGTTGATATGTGCTGTTCATAAAAATTGTTTATAGTTAATTTCTCTCCTTCTATATGAAAAATATTTTGGAAATCTTTACAAATATTCAATATTGAATTTTTGGCTATGTTATCTAAACCATCTATTTTTAATTTCGATTTAATTTTTTCAAATGTATATGAATTTCGATTAGAATTATATGAAAGTATGTTATAATTATTTAAAGGTTTTATTTCTATTGTTGCATATTCTAATTCTACAGGTGTATCTCTAGTACTTAATAACCTAATATGTTGTATACCTTCGGCAGGTATTAATGAATTAGCTATGAATACTCCTTTCACTATTTCTTTTCCACAGACTAAACTGTCTTCTTTTGTATTTAGTTCAACTACTTGAATTACTTCTACCCTGGGCGGTATTTTGATGTTTTTAATGGTTTTTATTTTTATATTCAAGGGTAAGACTATCTCATCTTCTGAGTTTGAGATCACTAATACGCATGTTTCATAATTTATTTTACAATTATGTTTTATCAAAAAATCTCTACCTAATATACCATCTGTAGGTAAATTTATATTATTTTTTATGACATTGAATTTGTGAGGTATTGTTTTACCATCAAAAAATAAATTTATATCTATTAAACCTTCTGTGGTTGTTTTTCCTGCTGTTATGCCATTTATTTGGCAGTTTTTTGTGTTATCAAAATTGCTCTTCCCTATTATACCTTTTTTTATTACTGATATCTCTGCCCCTGTGTCTACTAATAAAGTTATATACTTATTGCTACAAGAAGTTTTAACATTAATACTATTATCAATGTTTTCTATCGTTTTAAAATGTATTATTTGTTTTTGTTCTGGTTGTAATTGTTCCGATTGTTGTAACCATTGTTTTGGTTGTGACCTAGGTTGTGATTTGGATACTGCTTTAGGTTGTGCCCCGGGGTTCGTGAACCGGGGGTGTTCCAGTTTTTTTGATTATTGGAATTGTTGTATTGGTTTGATGCATTCATGTTGAAATTTCCATTCGCATTTCTGTAATTATTCGAGAATCCGTTCCTTTGTTGAAAATTCTTGTTTGGTTGCTGTTGTATCATGCTTCTATTTTGTGTTTCTACACTTAGAGCAATTTGTACAGCTTCGTTTAGAGTAGTTGGCCTTGCTGCTGCTACTATATTTCTAAGTCTCTCATTGAGTCCATTGGTGAATGCATTTAATCCTGTGAGATCTGTTATTTTCATTATTACTTGTTTATTTTGGTCACCCTGAGTAGCTATATATATTTGGTTTAAAATTGCTATTTGTTCCTCAATTTTAGAAACAAAATGTGCAACAGTTTGGGTACCTTGTCGCAAACGTGCTAAATTATTCTGGACTGTTAATGGATTTTGATTAGGTTTATAGATATTTTTCAGCTTTTGAATAAATTTTGGTATTGTGTCGTCTTCTTCTTCTAAAATGAGTTTGTTTTTAACTCTATCAGATAATTTAGTTGACTTAACAAACCGAAGTAAGATGGATCTCTCGATTTCATCTTTAAGTGATTCAGAATAAAATTGTAAAATGCCTATAAAGTTTGATAAACTTTTAGCATTACCATTGAATTCTGGTATTACTTTTGAAGCTGCAATTAAATCAAAATTAGCCATTTTTGCTTTAATATTGTCTATGGGTCTATTTAATTGTTCTGTGATTGACTTAGGTTGCAAATATTTTTCTATCTGCTCTACTAAACTATCAAATTCCAACCTTAAATTCTTGATATCTTTGATATCTGTATTTTCTTCTATATCTAACCAGATTTGATGTATTATTAGTTTTGTCTTCACTATGTACTGTTTCGTGTAAACTCTATTTGGAGTTTTCTTTAAATTTTTTAATATTTTTCTTAAGTCAATTAAATCCATATGACATTAAATTTATTGCTTATGCAAAGTATTTGCTAATAATATAATGAAGCAAAAATATTACAATAATTATTATTGAAATTACAAATGAAATTATCAGTATCATATAAATGTGTTCATTAATTTGGTCATGATCTGATCTGGAGTACATTATTGGAAAAATTTTTATATTATTTAACAAAGTTTTTGAAAAAAAAATATATATTTTTTTTTTTTTTTATATATAATTTTTATTTAATTTTTATACCTAAACATTAGCATTTCTAACTGCTTGTTTTTTAATATACTTTTTAAAATGTGAATTAATTTTTATTATTATTAATATAAATAGACATATAAAGTTTAAATATGATATATAATTATTAGTATTAAAATTATTTGTTGATGCTGTTGCTGCTGTTGCTGCTACATTGTTGTTTACTATTTCTTCTGTTGATTGGGTTCCACCCATTTTTCTTCAACTCCTTAAGCTGTTGCCGTAAAATATTTTTATTTTCTCCTTGAGATATCTTCAAGAGACACTTGAGGTTGCCAATTTCTTTGGATACCCTTCGTTTTTTGCCACCGCGCACCTTCTTTTTTGTTTGTTCGATTGTTATTGGCTGCTGTCTTCCACCTGGATGACGTTGCTTATATTGCTCAATTGATATCGGTCTTGGGCCTGCCTTTGGATTTTTTAACGTTTCTTCTAAAGTTTTCACCGCTGCTGCAAAATGTCTGTCAAAATCTTCTTGAGACATATTGTTTAATAATTTCTGAAGATTGCTTCTATTAATTTATTCGCATAATCTATCAGATAATTATGTTTGTTTAAATGTTTGTTCAGAATATTTTTATTTTTGTAGCTTTTGCCACAGATAAAACAATTATAACTCTTCATTATTTCAAAGGTTCATCAATTGCATATTAATGATTTCCAGATTCCTATGGTCCGTCAATTGCATATTAATGATTTCCAGATTCCTATGGTCCGTCAATTGCATATTAATGATTTCCAGATTCCTATGGTCCGTCAATTGCATATTAATGATTTCCAGATTCCTATGGTCCGTCAATTGCATATTATTTATTAATGATTTCC
>NW_024032114.1:0-11938 GCF_002237135.1 Teleopsis dalmanni | reverse complement strand
ATAATCACTTTCGGATGATCTAAATTGCTCTAACAGTTCTTTTTTTAATTGAAAATAATCGAATGTGTTGTCTCCAGCATAATCTTCCAGTACCTGCCAAAACCACTTTAGAGCTGGACCAGTTACTAAACAATGGAAATCTGTCAACAGTTGATGATACGGCACTTCATACTGCTCACGCATACGCTCAATCCTAAAAATAAAGCTTTCCACCGTCATCTCTTTAGCAGTGCCGTCAAATTTGATATGCCATCTTCCCAAATTGATGTCTCTTCTGGGCATGTGTTCATCTTCTTCAAACAGCATTGACTCTCGCCGGTTTTTTAGTCCTTGTGTTCTTGGATATGCTCCTCGTAAGGTTTTGTTCAGCCTAGCTTCTTCGCTGGATACCCCCGGTTTTTGGGTTGACATTCTGGGTGTTCTTGAGACACTCCGGCGTGGCAAATGCGGTTCCATGACGGGTGCCTCTGCCATCCGGGACTGGTTGCGTAGTGTGCCTATTTCTGTTCTCATCTCACTCATACAGTTTGTCACATATTCGTGTTGCTGCATCATCATGCCCATCATCCTATTGAGCTGCTCCGTGTCCACTGTCGGCTCCAAAGCTTGTGCTCCTTGGGTACTATTGTTTCTCCCTTCCATAGTGAACGGACTGTCCAGATGTATTAGATCGATTTGCGAATTAAAGCTAAGTGATCTATCGGAATTACTATTTTCAGCAATTGGCTCTATAATATTCGGTCTGTGTCTACCCACAATTGCTCTGGATATGCTTCTAATTACCGGCCTGTCCATACAGGTTGTAACTATCTCAAAGTACAAGATAAAACAAATAAATTTTTCCTTTTTTTTTTTTTTTCAAGTGACTTGAGGTATGAAATATTCACCCAAAACAAATTATACAATTAGCAATTCTCTGCTTACTAATTATTGTAACAATTGTGAATTACTCGTTTACTTATTGTATAAGTCAAATTATTTCACTATAATAATTTGACTGAATTCTAAATTCGATATTGATTAAAGTTCCGGGGGGTGTTTCAGTGTTGTGGCCACACCATTTCACCTAAGGCAGGTTTTTTTTTTCTTCTTTCTCGCTGTGTAAGAGATATGATAAAGACGATGGTTTACAATACAGATCAAACTACCATCCGAATTCACAAAACAAACAACAAAAAAAACCTTGGATCAAGGACAACTTCATACCGCACTGCTGCTGTGTAAAGGAACCTTAAACCCAGCGAGTAAATGTGTAATCCGTGATTCTTCCACACTTACACTTACTCAGCTTACAATGAGCAATCAACTTCACACACCCGCGGTTCTGTGTGAAGGAACCTCATTTAAGCAATATAAAACGAAATTACTTCAACTAAATCTAACTGCAAAGAGGACAAAACTTCACGTTGAACGAATTCTACCTGAAGGAACCTCTAAAGCTATTAGAAGAAGCAAAACAACATCATTATACTACGCCGCAATACCTAACCTTTATTAACAGAGTACAGGCAAGACGGATGTTAAGCTCTCAGTCCACCGGATTAAGAGGTCAACCGCGCAGTAAAGCAAAAAAATTTGTAAAAAAAAACAATCACAAAAAATACCATAAATTGAAAACCGCCATCTCTCTCTTCCATCTCCCAATACAAATGTTACATTCTGTCTTTCATTGAATCGATACTAGTTGTATTTAACCGTCTTCACGTTTTCATTAACTCGTTGTCGTAAATTGGTCTATCCGTTAATGCTGTCTGTGTGTATCACGTTGGAATTTGGTTAAACGCGTCTCATTCATTCAAAAACTCCATACTTCTGAAACAATTCCTAAATCGAGGACGAAACTCTATACCAAATGAATTCAGCATCGAGGAACCTCAAAACAAAAAAAAACTCAGACTAATCTAACATTGCAATACCTATCTCGTCGTAACGAACCAAGGCAAGTCAGGCGCTAAACATTTAACCCACCGGATTAAAGCTAACTATGTTGACTAGTGTGAATTCAACTACACAAAAAAAAACAGCAACTTTGTACTATCTTCAGAAGCAATAAATGAATCTCCTATTCTTTCCATATAACGTTATACTACTTAGAGTCTGCTCGAGTATAAAAGTCTTCCGTTCTCAAATCTTCGTTGGTCTTGTCCATTCGGTTGTAACTCCATGGTCTCGTCGTTGTCTCTCCTTCCGTTCTTCGTTCATTGATGTTTCGTCGTTCGTTGCTTTCATTGTTCGTTGGTGTCATTTGTTGAGCGACCAACTAGACATGCACTCCGTCCGTCTTTATGTCCATTGTTGATTTCTGTCATCTTCGTCCTGTCGTTGTTTCGTCTTTCGTTGGGCGCCATTTGTACGTTGGGCGCCATTTGTTGTGTCCACCTGTTGTTTAACTTAGTGTCCTCAGAAGCCGCTCATGGCACGGTGGCTAGCCCGGTATGCTCGCCGGTGTTGGGGTGGGGTTCTTAGCAACTGAGGCTACACCGTAGACAACAACAAAAAAAAATAATTCGTGCCATGTTCTTTTAATTCTTATTCTAACTAATTAAACCTATCCATCCTTCATTAATATTTCATTTCTATCCTTATTTGTATTCCTATACTAATATTCAAATAATGATTATTATTTTTACACCTTAATCCAAATCCATTAATTATCTCAATGATAACAAAAAAACTATTATTTAATTAATTCATTTACTTGACGTACATTACTTCAATATTTCCACAGACGAGAAGAAAAAAAAAAATAATATATAACTCAAATTACTATAATTTATTTGAGTTTCCTCAACTTAAAAAAGTCCTCATCGAACAGTATGGGCAGCGTCTTGCCTTTGATAGTTACTACTACTGCAGCTGCCTTAGGAAGCTCAGTATATGCCAGGCTTACTCCCAAGTCGCAAGTTCCACCTCTGGGCAACCCTACGGCTTTTGCTTCAGCTATGGTGGCCTCCTCCATATCCCAGTCGACGTTTTTAGCCTTGCCAGCCTGTATTGTACTGGTTTCCTCAAAAGTGGGAAACACTGGTAACACATCTGGTAGGGCTTGATTGCTGTTCGTGAAACATTTCATTTTTAACAAATAAATGACTACAAATTTTTTTCTCTTTTTTAAGGAATCCCTGCCTTAGAAAAAATGATGGAAACACCAAACTAACACCACCCCGTTATATAAATTCAAGATCTCATAATGAACTCATCAAGAAAAATAAAAAAAAATTATAAATAATCCAAAAACAATATATACTTGTAAATTTTTTTTTTTTGTCTTTATTTTTTTTATATTTACTAAATATAAAAATAAAAAATATAAAAATTGTTTTATACAACTTAAAGTATGATTTGAAAATTATTAAACAGATCTTATAAAATGTTTACACCTATATAAATATTCATATTATTTCACAATGAATTTAATTTACACATATTTTCTTTTTCTTTTATCAATATTTATGAATTCTAACTAGTATTAACAATTTTACACAATATTTCTGCGTATATATATATTTACATTCTTCAAAAATATCTTTAATTTATATACATGTTTCTATTAATAATCATATACTAAACATACCGTGATTATACGGTTTCATTCATTTCTTTTCAAAAAAAAAAACAATATATATAAAAAAAAACTCCCTAACCAAAGGGCAAACAATTGAATAGAACAGAAAGAAAAAAAAAATTGAATAAAATTAAAACCAAAAGAAGTCCAGTGATTACTCCGGAATATTATTATTTAATCAACGTAGGAACAATATCAGTGAGACTACAGATTTTAAGAGAAAAAAAACCAAAAAAAAAAATTGTAGCACTAATAACAAAAATAAAAAAACCACAAAAAAAAAAATCAATTATAAAAAAACATTTAATTTTTAGCAGTGAAACTTAGCTACCGCATTTAAATTTGCTATTTGCTCACATAGCTTACCTTACAGCCGCAGAAATGACGTCACTCCAGCCACCGCTGATCTAGCTATAAATTACAAACTACAAACAAATAAGTAAAGAAATAAATATATATATTGGTGATTATAAAGGATTTTCTTTTTCTTTTCTTTTTTTTTTTTTCTGTTCTGATATTTCTATCACTTTGGTACAATATGTATAATTCAATATGTATACAATATGTATAATTCCTGGGAGTGACGCAAAAAAAAATTATTGTAATAATCAAGTCACTCAAATCAGTTTGGCATTAACTATCTATTCTTTTAAATGATCAAAGAGCAACACAAAAAAAAAATATAATGATTTAATATAAAATTGATAATAGATAAAAAAAAATAAATTTAATAATAAAAAAAATTGAAAATTATGCAATTCGATGCTTTAAAGTTCTTTTTGTTTCTATATTCAAGCTGTGTCCTTAAGAGCTGGAATACCTGGCCACCGTTGTATCCTAACGGTGGATCCTGCTACCGTTACCGTTCTCAGTTTCCGTTATTTCCTTTTATGTCCGTTAGAGGTTGGATATGATGATTTTTTTTTCTTTTTTTTTTCTTAATTTATGCGGTGGAATTTCAAATCTTCGCGTAGCCTTTTCTCGCCTGATGATTAAATTAATTGTACTTATTGGCTGTAATTTCTTTTAAATTCCAATTTTTACTAATTTTAAACAATTTTTGTTATATATTTGGCTATTTCTCGACTTTAACCTCTTCTGATAGGTTTTATTAAAAATTTTAGTTAATTTGTAAAAGCAAATTCTCGTTAAATTTTTGTGTTTTTATGCACTTTTAATAAATTTTTAGAATAAAATGAATTTTTGTTAACTCTTTGTGTCTTTACGCACTTTTAATAAATTTTTAGAATAAAATGAATTTTTGTTAAATCTTTGTGTTTTAAGCACTTTTAATAAATTTTTAAAATAAAACGAATTTTTGTTAACTCTTTGTGTCTTTACGCACTTTTAATAAATTTGTAGAATAAAAACGAATTTTTGTTAAATCTTTGTGTCTTTACGCACTTTTAATAAATTTTTAGAACACAACAAATTTTAAATAGTTTTTAATCTTTATTCGTTTTTAATAAATTTTTATAATAAAAATTTTAAATAATTTTTAGTCTTTATTCACTTTTAATAAACTGTCTTAAAATTTTCTTTTATCGGTTTTTAATGATCCGAAATGCACCACTTGCCGTACTCGAAAAATATAAAAAAAAGAGACCGAAACAAGCTTCCGCTGGCTATTTTATAGTCAGTTTGTCTAACTGAAAATCTTCCTGCCACGTTAGTGATCCTGTTAACTCTTTGTTTACCGTATAACGCTCTTGGAAATTTTTCACCACTCTCCTAGTTGGCTTTGCTGGTTTTTGTTTTGTGCTTATTTATTTGTTTGAGGGTGATGACCTCTAAGAAAGCTTACTTTATTTTTTCCTTCCAATAAAGCTAAAATTTGTCTTAAGTGTATCAATGTATTATTTTTACTTGGCAATACTATATTGTTATGACTAAGTCAAACTTTATTGGAGCTTTAGTGAAATTCGCCCTACCGATATTGAACAAACCAAACAAGACTCGAAACTAAAAGCTTTACTTTTCGCCTTCCTTAATTACTACTTTGTTTACTTCTATTTTTTTTTTTTTTAATTGATAGCGTGCGCGCAATGCACGTTGAATTTCTTTATCAAAAAAAAAGAAAAATAATTTTTTTCTTTTAAACATAATTTTGGTGATATTCTTATCGTGAAGTGTGTGTAGTCAATTAAATTAATAATTCTTCTAATTAATTAGAAGTGTGTGTAATAATAAGGAATACTACGTAAATACTACAGTGAATTCTAAATTACAATGAGTGATGGAGGCAGTCGCTACACCGAATACCCCTGGATGCCGCAGGAGACCCGAGGTAATGTCTGACCATATTAAGTAATCCTACTTTAATAATGCCTTAATTTTCAAACAGGCCTACATAACAGGATCGATCGTGTCGATGTTGCCTGCAACATGGAACACACTCGTAAGAAATTTACATGTAGGCTCTCTTTTATTTTTTTTTCTTAGTTGAATTTATTTGTATTTTTGTGCCCAACGTGTGGCTTCGACCCACGCCCTATGTTAGAGTCTCATGCTCTACCGACTGAGTTATTGAACGCTTTACATATTCATTACTATATTCCTTTTCTCTTCATTATTTAATAATGCAAAAAAAAAACACAGGTAAAACAAAAGTCTTAAACAAAAAACAAAAAAATAAAATTCGTATATTTATATACAAAACATATCTTTCGCATGAAAAACTCCAATTTTTTTTCCGTGCATATTGCCTAATTCATAAAGAGCATTTCCAATCGATTTTATAACTATACATTTTACGTTTTTCTTTCCCAGCTTAGCATTATATCCTTCACTTTGATTGCTTTGCTTGAAATTCCGGCGGTACACCACTTGTCCTTCCTTAAATTGCACCAGTTTTTGACGCGTTCTACTATTATATATTTGTTCTGCTTTATCATGAGCCAGTTTCAATTGAGCGGTTAGCTTCTCACGTATAATTTGATGTTTGTCAGATCCCTGTAGTATATTAGATTCTCCAGTCTGAAGCGTTGCTAACTTCCGATCAATTTTATAAGTATCCCCGTGCTGTACCATATGTGATCCAAATACCGCTAAATAAGGCGACACTCTCGTAGCACCGTGCGTAACACTTCTTATCGCGAATGCTGCATCACTCACACACTGGTCCCAATTTTTCTGGTTATCACTTACATATGCTCGGATGATTTGTAATATGGATCGATTTACTCTCTCTGCCGCATTCGCTTGAGGTGAGTACACCCCTGTTCTAATGTGGTTTACTCCATATTTATCTAAGAATACCTTGAACGTTTCAGCTACAAATTGCTTACCATTATCGGAATGAACATACTCTGGCACTCCAAACATGTGAAACACATCTTTCTCCAAGTATTTCACAACATTTGAAGCTGTGGCTGCTCTCATTGGTTTTAGAAAGACATATTTAGAAAAATGATCTAAACAGACAAATAATACTGTGCTCCCTTCCTTTGACCTAGGATATGGTCCCATAAAATCAATGTAAAGACGTTGGAAAGGTTTTTCCGTAATAAATTGTTTACCCATCATGGGCCGTTGCATTCTATTAGTAGCTTTCGATGTATTACAGGTATCACATGTTTTTACAAATGCATATACGTCACTTACCATACCTGGCCAGAAATATCGCACTCTCAATCTTGACAACGTCTTATGAATTCCTCCGTGACATGCTGAAGGGGATGCATGCACCCTCTGTAAAAGTTGTTTACGCAATTCTGTCGGCACCCACAACTTCCAGGTTGCATCTTCCTCATTTAAGTTACCGTTTCTAAATTCGATTCTCTTATATACATAACCGTCAGATATACACAGAGCAGGTAGTTTGTTCTGCCCTTCTTCAATGGTTTTTAAAAGTTTTTGATATTCCTCAGTTAAGAAAAATTCTGACTTGAGATCAACATCAAGCTGCCGTGATTCCAAACGAAGTTCTTCCACAAACATCCGTGATAGCGCATCTGGAACAACATTTTGTGAGCCTTTTCGATGTTCTACTTCAAAATGAAAACCTTGTAGTTTAAGACTCCATCGGGCCAGTCGGCCGGATAAATCTTTCTGATTCATAAGCCATTTCAAACTAGCATGATCTGTTATTATGGTGAACGGTAATCCTTCTACACACTCAAAACTGCTGCATAACATTCCAACTTTGTGACGCTGTAATTTCGCTGTGCCTTGTTTAGTTTAGCTGACATGTATGCGATTGGTCTCTCATTTCCTAACTCATCTACTTGAAATAAAACCCCTCCCACGCCATCACTGGAAGCATCACATTGGATATAAAAATGACGTTCAAAATTTGGATTGGTCAGCACTGGTGCAGACACTAAACTATTTTTCAGGTTTTTAAAAGCATCTCTAGCATTCTCAGACAAAGAAAATTTTTTTATTTTATCCTTGGTTAGACAATCGTGCAAAGGTGCAGCAATAGATGCATAATCTTTTATGAACCGTCGGTACCAACCAGTCATGCCTAAGAATCGCCGAAGTTGTTTTGGTGTTTTAGGTTCTGGGAATGCGTTCATTGCTTCTACCTTGCCAGGATCAGTACTTATGCTGCCATTTCCTACCACATAGCCTAAATATTTCACCTCTCTGTAACAGAATTTACTTTTCTCTACATTCACAGTAAGATTTGCGCTATTCAGACAATCAACAACTTGCTTAAGGAGTATTAAATGACCATCAAAATCGACGTTTCGCTCACTTGAATCCATTTGCAACACAAAATTTGATGCACGCACGTTATTCTAATTTTTAGTCCATTATAAAAATCGCCACACAAAAATTTTTCGACTTCTTTGTATAGACGCCAAACAAAAACTAATATGCGTTAAACTTGGACAGAATGTGTATAATAGTGTTGCCAGTGTGAAAATGAAAAAAATTTATCGATTGGATAAGCGCGGGAATTCAAAAATTAAAATTCTCGTTCTATTTTGATCACAAGGTATATTCAAAAATCTGATCAATTTCAGTTCCTTTCATATTAAATTAAACTATTTTTAATACTTTTTTAATTTGTCTCCCAAACAATTTGCTTTGGAAAGAGTTTGTGCAAAATTGAGAAAAAACTCCTATTCCCATGCGATTCAAATAAACAATATTGGGAACAGGGAACAAAACTCCCATTCCCAAATTATTCAGAATAGCAAACTTTGGGATAGGGAACAAACTCCCATTCCCATGCGATTCAGAATAGGGGTGATTATTTTCGTGAGTACCTTCTTGAGATAGTGTTCTAAACTTTATTTTGACTGTCCGTTGGGTGACTAGGATTAAGGAGGGCGCCTCATGTAATTTGCAGCACCTGTGTAAGGGTTCTCACAGGTTGTGTTGTGTCCACCTGTTGTTTAACTTAGTGTCCTCAGAAGCCGCTCATGGCACGGTGGCTAGCCCGGTATGCTCGCCGGTGTTGGGGTGGGGTTCTTAGCAACTGAGGCTACACCGTAGACAACAACAAAAAAAAATAATTCGTGCCATGTTCTTTTAATTCTTATTCTAACTAATTAAACCTATCCATCCTTCATTAATATTTCATTTCTATCCTTATTTGTATTCCTATACTAATATTCAAATAATGATTATTATTTTTACACCTTAATCCAAATCCATTAATTATCTCAATGATAACAAAAAAACTATTATTTAATTAATTCATTTACTTGACGTACATTACTTCAATATTTCCACAGACGAGAAGAAAAAAAAAAATAATATATAACTCAAATTACTATAATTTATTTGAGTTTCCTCAACTTAAAAAAGTCCTCATCGAACAGTATGGGCAGCGTCTTGCCTTTGATAGTTACTACTACTGCAGCTGCCTTAGGAAGCTCAGTATATGCCAGGCTTACTCCCAAGTCGCAAGTTCCACCTCTGGGCAACCCTACGGCTTTTGCTTCAGCTATGGTGGCCTCCTCCATATCCCAGTCGACGTTTTTAGCCTTGCCAGCCTGTATTGTACTGGTTTCCTCAAAAGTGGGAAACACTGGTAACACATCTGGTAGGGCTTGATTGCTGTTCGTGAAACGTTTCATTTTTAACAAATAAATGACTACAAATTTTTTTCTCTTTTTTAAGGAATCCCTGCCTTAGAAAAAATGATGGAAACACCAAACTAACACCACCCCGTTATATAAATTCAAGATCTCATAATGAACTCATCAAGAAAAATAAAAAAAAATTATAAATAATCCAAAAACAATATATACTTGTAAATTTTTTTTTTTTCTTTATTTTTTTTATATTTACTAAATATAAAAATAAAAAATATAAAAATTGTTTTATACAACTTATAGTATGATTTGAAAATTATTAAACAAATCTTATAAAATGTTTACACCTATATAAATATTCATATTATTTCACAATGAATTTAATTTACACATATTTTCTTTTTCTTTTATCAATATTTATGAATTCTAACTAGTATTAACAATTTTACACAATATTTCTGCGTATATATATATTTACATTCTTCAAAAATATCTTTAATTTATATACATGTTTCTATTAATAATCATATACTAAACATACCGTGATTATACGGTTTCATTCATTTCTTTTCAAAAAAAAAAAAAAACAATATATATAAAAAAAAACTCCCTAACCAAAGGGCAAACAATTGAATAGAACAGAAAGAAAAAAAAAATTGAATAAAATTAAAACCAAAACAAGTCCAGTGATTACACCGGAATATTATTATTTAATCAACGTAGGAACAATATCAGTGAGACTACAGATTTTAAGAGAAAAAAACCAAAAAAAAAAATTGTAGCACTAATAACAAAAATAAAAAAGCCACCAAAAAAAAAAAAATCAATTATAAAAAAACATTTAATTTTTAGCAGTGAAACTTAGCTACCGCATTTAAATTTGCTATTTGCTCATATAGCTTACCTTACAGCCGCAGAAACGACGTCACTCCAGCCACCGCTGATCTAGCTATAAATTACAAACTACAAACAAATAAGTAAAGAAATAAATATATATATTGGTGATTATAAAGGATTTTCTTTTTCTTTTCTTTTTTTTTTTTTCTGTTCTGATATTTCTATCACTTTGGTACAATATGTATAATTCAATATGTATACAATATGTATAATATGTATAATTCCTGGGAGTGACGCAAAAAAAAATTATTGTAATAATCAAGTCACTCAAATCAGTTTGGCATTAACTATCTATTCTTTTAAATGATCAAAGAGCAACACAAAAAAAAAATATAATGATTTAATTTAAAATTGATAATAGATAAAAAAAATAAATTTAATAATAAAAAAAATTGAAAATTATGCAATTCGATGCTTTAAAGTTCTTTTTATTTCTATATTCAAGCTGTGTCCTTAAGAGCTGGAATACCTGGCCACCGTTGTATCCTAACGGTGGATCCTGCTGCCGTTACCGTTCTCAGTTTCCGTTATTTCCTTTTATGTCCGTTAGAGGTTGGATATGATGATTTTTTTTCTTTTTTTTTTCTTAATTTATGCGGTGGAATTTCAAATCTTCGCGTAGCCTTTTCTCGCCTGATGATTAAATTAATTGTACTTATTGGCTGTAATTTCTTTTAAATTCCAATTTTTACTAATTTTAAACAATTTTTGTTATATATTTGGCTATTTCTCGACTTTAACCACTTCTGATAGTTTTTATTAAAAATTTTAGTTAATTTGTAAAAGCAAATTCTCGTTAAATTTTTGTGTTTTTTTGCACTTTTAATAAATTTTTAGAATAAAAACGAATTTTTGTTAAATCTTTGTGTCTTTACGCACTTTTAATAAATTTTTAGAATAAAATGAATTTTTGTTAAATCTTTGTGTTTTAAGCACTTTTAATAAATTTTTAGAATAAAACGAATTTTTGTTAACTCTTTGTGTCTTTACGCACTTTTAATAAATTTTTAGAATAAAAACGAATTTTTGTTAAATCTTTGTGTTTTTACGCACTTTTAATAAATTTTTAGAACACAACAAATTTTAAATAGTTTTTAATCTTTATTCGTTTTTAATAAATTTTTATAATAAAAATTTTAAATAGTTTTTAGTCTTTATTCACTTTTAATAAACTGTCTTAAAATTTTCTTTTATCGGTTTTTAATGATCCGAAATGCACCACTTGCGGTACTCGAAAAATACAAAAAAAAAAAGAGACCGAAACAAGCTTCCGCTGGCTATTTTATAGTCAGTTTGTCTAACTGAAAATCTTCCTGCCACGTTAGTGATCCTGTTAACTCTTTGTTTACCGTATAACGCTCTTGGAAATTTTTCACCACTCTCCTAGTTGGCTTTGCTGGTTTTTGTTTTGTGTTTATTTATTTGTTTGAGGGTGATGACCTCTAAGAAAGCTTACTTTATGTTTTCCTTCCAATAAAGCTAA
>NW_024032113.1:0-11938 GCF_002237135.1 Teleopsis dalmanni | reverse complement strand
ACATAGTCGTTTCCGATGATAAAGTGCAGTTTAGTTGCAGTTGACAACTATTTCATGTATTGCAGTAACTTTATGTTAAGTGAATAAAATTTACATGGTTTTTTTTTATTTATTCATTTGTTTGACAGTAATATTTGATTTTACAGTGTCATTGACGTTGATATTTTAGGTTTACTAATCAGAAATCTGTTTTGAATATATTTTATTAGTGTTAAATATATTTTTAATATAATTCAGAATGGAGAACATTAACATTGCTTCTTATAAGGCGTAAAATATGGACAATAAATTGTACTACATTCTTAGAACAATATAAATTTTGAAATTGAAAAAAAAAAGAAATTTACAATAATTACAGAGAAATCGCATTACAATGCATGCGAATAACAATTATCCTAACGCGAAAACCATAACGACTTCAGATACAATTGTTTATTTGTAATTAGTTTAGGTGTCATAGATAGCTTAGACAACTCCTTTATTACTCATTATGTCGAAGTAAACGCTGGAGCTCAACAAGCATGCTTTCTGTTTTCTGAAGATTATTTCTTCAAAGCTATATTTTTTAAATAGAGTTATTTGCTATCGAAACACATACTCGCAAATCTCTAAGATGAAAGAGAAAGATAGTAACAATTAATTAAATGTCGGACAATGAAGTTAAAACTGCTTGACTAAATAACTACCTGTCGCTTTTCAATAAATTGAGACACAGCAACCGTGTCACTTTAATGTCGGTTGCAAAAACTGCGAGTATCCGAATTTTAAAACTGCTGAATAAACTTCTTGGACTGGGTAGAGATAATTCTAAAGGGATTTTTAACAGGGTACTGCAGGCTAAGGTATCATCTCAACAAAATGCGTGTTTCAGAAGTCTGTACTTCTTACTTTTGTAAAATAGATGCTAAAAAATCTTTGTAAATGCCTAAAACTGAACAGAAAGCACAGAGTCGTTGCTACATATAGCATATATAACAAAGTGCTTGCATTCACTAATAATCTGATGATCAATTAAAGTAACTGGAGCGAGCATAATAGACCACTTAAGTTTCGCTGTACACTATTCCCTGCATGAAAATAATAAGCCTTATAAACATAATTATACAGCTACAATAACGGTACAAATTTCGAATACATAAAATGGTTGATGTATCTATACATAACAAACATAATATAAATCATATAGAAATTATAAAAAAACATAAAGAAATAACAATATATACACCCGTGAAACACCCGTGAGTTGGATTAAAAATGAATATTTCTAAGACTGTATTTGAGCAGTGTGAAATCAATAGTAGGCCTATAAGAACAATATGCTACAATCTGCACAAATAAACAAAATTCACTTTCGATTAACATGAGGCGATAAATAAACACAAAATTTAAATCAAATGTAAAGACAATGCTAGTGTGCAAGTGTAAGACTTGAAAATATACCAAATTGTATTTAGTTTTTATTAAAAAGCCCATTAAATAGATATCTCAACTTTGTGTAGTAGCCACAAGATGTTAGCATTGTTGTAGATATTGAATCTAATATCTAATATTTGGTATTATACCTTATTCTTTTTAGAAGAGTTGGTTTATTTTATGATGAAGATCCTAAAGTTTCACTTAGCCGTGTTGGCCAATTGTGTTCATATAGTAAACTTAAAGGTTATCAAACGGTATCTAGGTTTTTATTAAATAGTATATCTATGAAATTAATACATCGTAAGCAAATAATTTTCTGGTAGTCTAATGTACATAAATCAATTCAAAATCTAAATTATCGCTAAGTTGTCGGATTATAGTTTTTCTTTCTTATCACAGCGGAACTACCATTTAAGTGGCAGTTACTTCAGAAGGTAAGCAATAAATACATTTTGTATTTTCTATTAAATTTTATCTATCCATAAAAAACCGAACTTATTAGTCATAGATCCAAGCACGAGATCCGAGTACGTGCATTCGTAATGTGTAATATAGTAAATATTTGTTCATTATTTTCTCTTGAAACAGTTGTTTCCTCTTCACTCCGTGCCAACGTTTGCACGTTGACTTGGTATAAATGCAGTTGCTCTTGACAGCAACAAGTCAACTGGTGCGATGTCTTATTCAAATTTCGAATGCGGCCAATGTATTTCTAATTACATTGGTAAATAATTCAATTGTGGAAATATGGAAAATATAGCAATAATTGAGAAACTGCGATAAGAACCTTTAACACAAATGAAGAACTGAAATTTAGAATGTGAGTTCAAGTTAAATGCGTTTTAGTTAAGAACCTCTACAAATTAATCATTGAAATATTTTCTTATCTTTTAAAATATAGTCAAGTATGACTGATTTTTTTTTTTATAATTTTAAGTGAAGGCAAATTAATAAGGTACATCTACATTTCCATAAGGCATTAATAGTGTATATGTAGTATGTAGATATGTATATAAGTATGTTCTGAATGGCTGTTTTATTTTGTACTACATTAGTCATTAACGGAAGACAAAACCTCTGTATATATTATGAATATTGTAATATTGTAACAACCACACAATTCAGAAGGAGTATTAAGATATTATATAATTTAATCAGTTTTATTATCCAAATATTCGTTTTTATAAAGAAAAAATTGCTAAAATATTCAGAAATTAATTAAAATTTTAGTGAAAAGTATTGATTAGGATTTTTTTAATTTAAAATTAATATCTATATATATAGGAGACAAACATAGATCGACACACCATAAAAATGTGTATTACATTTAAAGCTTACTACACTGTGACTATAAGTTAGAAAAATAAACCATCCAACAGCTTCTCGATTCTAATCCAGAGCAGAGCATTAGGTAAAAAAGATAGAAATTAGACAGATATTCATTTAAAGTAGTACTGATATAATATAGTATCACAACATAACGACATGTAGAAATTATTGAAACAGTACATCCTAAGTTAAAATCTGTTGAAATTAAATACATTATAGTTTTAACTATAAAATTAGTATACGCCTAGTATACGAACTTTCGTTCAAATATTTGTGTATCTCTTCATCATAAGTAATTAAGTTCTACAGTTATACCAAAAACTGTTAATGAAGTTGTAAGTATATGCTGTGAGAGACAGTTTAATTACAGATTATAAAATCTTTAAAAAATATATTTCAATGCTAATTTACATAGTATACAGTATTAATATACCGTATATTACGAGAGCTGCTATATATATTTCTGGCCTAATAATAAAAATGCGAATATTTATCATCAAAAATTGTTTTATTGTTTTTCAAAGTATTCTCCAGCCTGATTAATACACTTTTACATGCGCTCAAACCAATTGAGAAGCAATTTTTCCACTCCGATTGAGACACCTCCACAACATGGTTACTGAACGCTTTAACAGCATCTTCTGGCGACGAAAATCCTTGACCACGCATTTTTTTCTTGATGTACGTGAATAATAAGAAGTCATTCGGTGCCAAATCAGGGCTGTATGGCGGAGAACATTTTAAAGCTAGTAACGGCTGGTTTGAGAGATAAAAAATTCGCGCCAATCTACACAGTAATCCTCTCAAAAGGCGAAGCACCCAGTACTGACACCGTCGCTGTGGATAGTTTCCCGATAAAGTTAAAAGCTATAATTCAAGAGGGAGGTTATGACTCACAACTAGTTTTCAATGTTGATGAGATAGGTGTTTTTTTGGAAACGTCTCCCAAAGAAAACTTTTATATCGAGAACTGAAAAATCACCACCAGAATTTAATGAAGTAAAGATAGACTAACTCTAATTCTAGGTGGCAATGTATATGTTGATTTTATGTTTAAGCCGTTACTTGTTTACCAATCAGAAAATCCTAGATCTTTGAAGGGCTGTTCAAAGCATCGATTTTCTGTACACTGGCGAGCCAATTAGAAATCATGAATGACGACGTTATTATTTAATGACTGGGTTTCTACGTGCACCATTCCTGCAATAAAAGTTTGTTGCACTAGGTAAAGACAATTTAGACTTCAAGGCATTAGTCTTAGTAGATAATGCTCCTGATCACCCAGTTTATATTGATGACTTGTCTGAAAATGTTAAATTTGTGTTTTTATCAACACCACATCATTAATGCAGTCGATGCATCAGGGTGTGATTTCGAATTTAAAAAGCTATTATCTCTGCCGATTATTTAAGATGCTTTTTAGTGAAACTGATGGATCCGATAAGCTTACAATGCAGCAATTCTGTAAAGCTTTTAATATTAATAGAAAGTAAAACCATCTTGCATGAACGGTGTTTGACGCAAAATATGGCCAGAATGTGTACACAAGAAAAATGGTGACAGTTCCTCTTTTGAAGTTGATGATGATAAAGTGGATACTATTTGTCATGAAATTGCTAAATTAGCAAGAGAGTCTAATTTTAAAGGGTTGGTAATGTTGACATAAATGAAATGCTACCTCATAACCAAGAAATGTCTAACTAGGAATTGATGCAACTGGATTTGGAAATCGCTAACGAAGAAGAGAGCTCGGTAGATATAAGTGATCGTCAAAATTTAACTACACAGCAAATTTCTAAAACAATGAATCTAATTGACGAAGCAATGGAAATATTTTCAAAAAACGATCCTGATAGCGAAAGACATGCAAAACTTACTCGTGCGGTAGCAAATTTTATTTAAATATTCTTCTTTTTTTAACATTTAAGGACTGAATGAAAAATACGGTAACCTATTTTTGATGTTTATATGATTTCCTATAGAAAATAGCAATTCACTTTGCATTGTTTCAATTTTAGTCGTGATATTTTGGAACGTATCTACAACCCAAAGCGAGGTCTTACTGTATATGTAAATGCTTTATCTAAGAACAGCTTCATAGTTCTAACTAAAAATTAATCTCATTACGATTAACTTTTATGGAAATGAATATGACCGACTGCACTTATATTTCTTACTCGTTTTCATTGTCTGCAGTCAGCGCTTGGCTTGACTTGCATTTCATTGCACTCTGTTCTTGTGACTTTATCACTTATGCGTATCTTGCGGATATTTCTAGTTATATGTAGTGTTGTAACAACAAGTATGTGAGCACATTTATTGTTTCTGTTAAAATACAAATACAATGCTCATATGTACAGATACGTATATGTGTTGCCATATGTGTATTCATAAACTTTGTAACCATTTGAAGTGAATGGCTACTGTCGCTTGACTTGGGTTAAGGCTGTTGGGTAGGAAAGAGTATGTCGCCAAAACCACATCTCATTGTTACTTAAATGCTTCGTTGATGAAACGTATGAGCCCTTCAATGACTTCATTGAATGTTGCACCAATCCAAGCTGGTATAGGCATAAAAACGTGCGAAAGGGAAATGAGTGACAAGTGCAATCTTTTAAATAAATATAAATTAAAATTATGTTTTCTCTTCGGACATGTCTGCAAGCAATGCGAGGTCTAATGTACTGCCTTTTGGGACATAAAACCAACTCAACATGCAACAAGTCTATTAAGTAACGAAAAATTAATTATTTAATTTTATATTTGGTCGACATTTTAACCGACGTTGATTTAATATTTGGAATGTTGTTGGCGGAAAGTCAGAATGAATTATCTAGGATGGAGATGAGAAGATTGAATGTAACCTGTATAATATATTCTGATTTAATAGTATGAAACAATTGAACTGATGAACGACATTATGATATATGGATTGTAGTTTGAATACATATTAGGAATATACGGTTTATTCGAATTGTTACTTTGGACAATCCTCCAGAGTAAGATTAGAATATAATGAAATCTAAACTCTTAGTGTAATGCAGTACTGCGCCCATAATAATTATTTGGAGTTATAAGTACCCCTAACTGAAAATAGACATTAAGTCATTTTAATGAATGTAAGAAGAGATACTGTTCTGAAACTTTTAATATCAAAGAAAGACAGAAGCTTCTATTCCTATATTCTCCTACAAGTCAAGATCAAAGTTTGAAGTCTCACAAAAAAGTGTGATTTCTCTTTAAAGTGTCATTTTCTTTCAGACACAAACAACATCTTGGCACTTAAGATAACTGCATTTTGTTGAGATGTAAGACAGCCTTAATTATGTCCTATTGAGAAATGACGTCTATTTGTAGTTATTAGAGCTAGATGTCTCTTTAGGCTGGCAGTTACCTGAAGTATCAGAAAAATATTCATGTCTATTAGTTTTATGCGTAGTTATGGATACAGCATGTACACCACAAAAAAAATGTTATTAATTTAATTATATTTTCAGCGTAAAATAGTACTCAATAATAATACAAGAACGTTGTAAGTAAATGGTATTCATAAAATAATTTGTTTTAAATTTGAATATTGAGTAATAAAAGCATTATGAAATTTATATTTTTAAAGAAAAATTATCATTATTAAAAAGTGATTGCCCAATTTTGTTTAAACAAATTAACACCTGCGTCTACAATGCGTGGTGAGCATTATAGACGCATTTTTTGAATACAAATCATATAATATTTCTGTTAATATATATAAAACTCTCAAAATAGGATTGTGTATGATTAAATATTATAGTCGTGTTTGTTGCCAAAAATATTACAAACTCCGACACAGTTGCGCTGCATTCAAATTCCTTCTGTGCAACTACTCATGAACTTAAACGCAATCATTTGTTGTCTAGACGAAGCCAAAGACCTTCTGCAGTTTTTTCCCTTAAATTTTTGTTGCATTTTAAAATCCAAATTCCACTTTTTAAATCTTAAAATACTTTATGCTTCATAAAGAAAACCGTTCGTTCCGTGCATTCATTCAAAAATGCGATCAATCTGTCATAAATTCCTTATAAAATATTGAACAATAAATAGAAATTCAGGAAAAAGCAATGCTTTATGCACTTTCTTAAACCGGAATATTTTATGGTGGGACATGCTATGAATATTCTGGAATGAATATTTATATAACACTTTTGCTTTTTGAACGGATAATGTAAATAATCGCACACACCACATGCCCGCATATATTAGACGAGTGCAGTGGACACGCGGTTCTTGAGACTACAACTTCGATTTTTATTTTCAACTCTTAATATTTCATAAATAATTTAAGTTGTTTTGTTAGATATATAATTGATTTTGAAGTCATTTGATCAAATTTTTTATAACCTTGATATTAGTGCCGAGTTCAGCACATGAAGTGTATGGATTGGAATATTTTATGTCTTTCCGATTTGTTCTATCTTAAGGAGCGCAGTGGGTGCAGTAGATGTTTGGTACTTCTGCTTTTGAGATGTTTCTACGAATCTGGACAATGTCTCATTTATGATATCATTCAGAGCAGTTATTTATATTAATTGAACTTTTATCACAAAATACCCCTATAACCTAACCTTATTTCGTAGAATAATCTGAGCTCATTCACTGATTTAAAAAAGTGGAGTGCAACAGTTTTGCACTTTTCGTATTAACGTTCATTTTCCAATACAAGGAAAAGAAACATATAATTCATTCCATTTAAATTCGAATTTTTAACTTAAATATATACATTTTTGTATGATAGGCTTTTTCATTGTTGTTGAGAATCCATATTCGTTTATAGAAAATATTTTTTCTTAAATTAATATCAATTTAAGTAATTGTTTTATTTAATAATAACGTTACATAAGTGTAAGTGAATGCCTTTAATTTAAACACTACCCGCTCCTTTAACCCTCTTCAGAAAATTCACACAATCCGCCGGCACTTTTACCGCTTCCCGCTCTTCGCTCTCCATGCGTATTTTCACTACTAAATTGTGGTGATTAAGATTATTTCTATATTAAAATATATACACTCGTTTGTTATGTCAGAATGTGACGTATGAAGTTATTTTGCTGCCACATTTAATTTTTTGTTTTTCCGGATATATTTAGAACTGAACCGGAAACATAAAAGCCAACATAAGAAAAGTGGGAACACTCAAATTTAAATTTAAGAAGAAAAACTGCAGTTGGTGGTCATGATATATGTGTAGATCATCAGCACTGTAGAAGTTTTGTGACTCTAATAGTATCATAGAGATATACACACACCTACATAGACACAATCAATTAAAATTAAATTATGGATTTCGGTAATATTTTGTTTCTGCATTGAGCATCTATTGTGTATTTGGTATTTTCGAACAAACGCGTGCTGACTTTCTGATGCTTAAAAGGTTTTGCTGCAATTTATAGACACAATCGAAAAAAATAAAATTTAAAGTGCAAACTGTAAACAATTTTAATTTCTTTTGACTTGTCAATAAATTTTAATGAATTTCATCAGCAGCAATTTTTTTTGATTGAATTAAAATTTTTACTTAAATTGAATTAAATTTAAAAATTTAAATTCTGGTTATTTCTACCCGAGCACCCACATAACTAGTATCTAAAAACATATATCGCCATTTCTTTAATGATATCAGTAAATAAATTTTCATGATATCACTTGATTATATATGCATACCACGACTCCTCGCACATTAGAAATACAGACTGAGATGCATTTATATATAAAGTATTTTTTATATGCACAAATATTTGTTGCACATAAATACATATAAGCCAACTTGTTTATAAGGCTTAGCCTAACGTTTTTAGAACCTCACTTACACCGCATTTTTCCCACAGTCTTTCAACATGTGATTAACATGCCACAAAAAGACGTTCTGAAACACTCATATGAAAGCGTTACATTCTAAGCAACACAATGGTACAATGGTTATTCTAAACAGTAAAATACATACGTACTAAAGGATTTTCCGAAGTGTATCTTTATCAGTATACTTGTCTGTTTTTAAGAATGAATAAGCACATTTGTGACTAACGGCAGGGTCCAAATTATTCCGAATTGTTTATTGCCCTACAGCCGAGTCAAAACAGCTTCGTACGTTTTTTTCATAATGACTGTGTTTAAGGAGGTAAACAAACCAAAGCAATAGATTTTCGAAAACATAGAAAAACTTATGAAAACGTGACTTTGCTTAGAATTCATAAACTAAATTTTACTTACGATTGTATCTCACACGTACATATTCTAAAAATTCTGTAACAACATTTTGTACATGGTAGACAAAAAAAGATATTAGAATCGAAAAGCCATGCAAGACGCAACAAGTCGATGCTTAAGTGGCAGAACCATAAGCAGGAGAACATTTCTTTGATGCATTAGTGGTGCTACTAAAAATAGACAATGCGACAGATTTATGGAAAATAGCTTTTTCATATGAAAGACTTGATAAATACAAAGAATTTTTTCTTTCAAAATATATGTTTTCATAAGAAATTTTAATGAAAAATTAACACTTTCTGAAAGGATTTTATTTATTTATAAAATAACTTTGTTAGAAGGTGTGGATAACAAATAAATTAAAAGAGGCTTTTTTATTTGAAACTTTAATATATTGCCGAAATATAAATTTTAGTTTCTTCATTAAATAAAAAAATTAATATTTTAAGAATAAAACATGAATATCTTTTAATGAACATTAAAAAAAACCATATTCTGATTATAGAATTTATCAATCTTCGCTTAATACATTTGTTGATATCAAAAGTTTTAATAACGTTATTAGACCCACTTTGGGAACACATGAGACATCGAATTCTTCTTATGGATTCTTTTTATGAATTCTCTTACGGATTCTTCTATATGGTTCTTCTCTTTTTTTTTGCATTGGGTTATATAGGAACAGAGAAGGTGTTTATTGATTTCTTATAGCTCTTTATTACTATAGTTTGTGTAAGAAGTAATAATTTTAATATACCTACATAGTTGCTGCGTGCCGTCATATTTCGTGCATAGTGTCCGGTTATGATATCTATTATCAGATATCATAACCTATACCCATGACTATTTGAGGTTCCATTTTGATCAGGAAAACTTTGTATCTCTTTAAATTTTACTTTTATATCAGAAAGTATTGGAATCAGCTTCTTATTTGGAAGCTTCTTATGAGCATTAAATCTCAAGACATTTTCAAAATAAAACAGCATTAATACCTTACTTTAATAATTATATGTATGGCTTACGGAAAGCCCGTTTAACACAACCTAATAGATGTATATAAGTTGTAAATAACAAATATTAAAACCGATGCTTTACTTTTAAGTTGAAATTTTTATCTCATAAGTTATGATTTTTTTTTTTCATTATTATACAACAAACTCAATTTATAATCGAGGTCTTAATTAATTGTGTATCCGCATGGAATTTAAATCAAAAGCGAAACATAAACAAAGCATTTCCTGTTAATTGCAGAAGGGCAGTACATAAGAAAAAACTGCTTAGAATGCACATTCGAATTGTGTCAAATGTGGACGAATACTTTGAATATTTGATTGAAGCACAAATTTGATGTAGTGGCAGCATCTGAAGCTCTGAAGCATCTGAAGCCACTACGATATTGTGGAAAGCGTGGGCACAACACAGCATTCAATCAGTCAAAAAGACGGACACATACTCAATGCGATTTGCGACTGTGATGCCGTAATTCAAAATTTTTTATCAAAGCTGACATATTTATAAAAAATTTAGATACTTTGTAAGAACTGAACTTTATAAACCACAATATCAGAAGTTGTTTTTTTGTGGTTTTTTATTTGTGTTTTTTATTGTGTGATGCTTTCGAGTTTCTGTAAATGCTGATCTGTCAACCAACAAAAGTGTAAATTTGTAAATTTTGTATAAAAACTGTGAAAAGTTTGAATTCTTGCGCACTTTCAGATACTCATACTTCGTTGGGTTAGTTCTGCGTCAAAGAAAATTTCTAATTTTTTAGTATCGTTTGCATGCCCTATTTGTGCATAAATGTTTTATTTTTCTATTTATGTTTCTATTTTTTTCTGAAGTAAATACAATTTTATGATTATGCATTTTTCGATTGCATCTGAAATAAAAACATGCAAGCGGTCCGCATAAAGCACAAATTTATATTGAAATTCTTTCAAAATTGGACACTTAATTGCTACTCTTTAGTTGAACAGCGTTTAATGCATATGATAAGTACGAAATTGAAAAACTTGAATGCATAAAACACTTAAAAATGCAATGTTACTGTGTTTTACTGTTTTACCAAAAACATTAGTTGCTTTTAATTAATTTTATTGACAGATAAAAATTCTATAATACGCAAGCATGGCTTGTGTTGCTTTGACTTTAGAGAGACGATAACGAATAAAATTTTATTAGATAAACACAATTTTGTTATAGCCTTGCTTTTTAAAATAGATAAAAAGATGATGAAATTTTTCAAAATATAATTTGGTTTCTAAAGAAGAATGTTTGGTATTTTATTAAGAACTTATGTTGAAACCTATGCAATATAATATTTAAATGGGAACTGGAGCATAATGGAAAATTAATCATAAATTATAAACTAAAGAAATAACACAGTATATTAGGATTTATTTTAGATATTTTTTTGGCTACATTAAAAGTATTTGTATTTCTTTTCACCTACACCTGTACGATTTACAACACTCTAATCCATATGAATTCAAAATATGACTAACAATTTTTGAATCAAATAAAAAAATGTTTATATTTCTCATGCGAATATAAACTAATACGATATTGATGATGTGTTTGGTTTAATTTTAGCCAATATTGTGAAAAAAATATGGCATAATGAAGCGTGTTTATCTCTGCAGTTGTGTGAGTAAATGACCGAGACGTGATAATCATGCGATACAATGATACGTCTTTGTTTGTTAATATTTACTGAAACATTTTTTACCCACTACGAATATCTATTCACATGGTTCACATATTAACAGATAATTAATAAGAAAATACAATATTATTGTTCATAAAAATTAGATACTTCATAAATACTCTCCATAAATACATTTGGACGGTTTTTAATCTTACATACTTTACTCACTCTTTATTTTATACGAACAATAACTAAATATCTATAGACTCCATCTTATCTCGCTCTGATTGACTCAGTTGGATATCA